>NW_021319322.1:647818-667809 GCF_001605985.2 Dendrobium catenatum
GATCCGGAACCATCCGGAAGTATCCCTACTTAATCTAAGTGTTGGCTTTATGTTTTAGGACTGAAAGGAATTTTTAATTAGAGTGAGCATTTTAATAGAAATTTGGATTATATACCGAAAATTTGGGGTCTTATGATCAAAGATCTGCCCCGGATCCTAAATCTATTTGGACACTGAACCACAGTCGTCCGATCCTAACTAATGCAGTGCCAAGGTCTGGACTTACCCCGGCCTGGATTGGGGCAGCCAGCTAACCACCTAGTCGATTTAAAAGAGATGAGTCGGTCTTTTATGAAAGAGTGGTGGAACGTTGTAATTAAAGTTTTGGAGAGTTGGGGCCGACATCTAGAATTTTTCTAATTGCCCCTTCAACTTATGTTGGGTGCTAAATGCTAAACTGATGCATTAAAATTTTGACTCTTTAAGTTTGTATCTAATGCAATGCATGCTAATTAACACTTCCAACCAAGTATGCTTGAAATTTTAAAAATAGGCTTAGAAAATAATTTTTTTAGAAGACTGGACTTCCCAAGGTCCGGCACCTCGTCCTCATAGGTCAGACTATCCGGACTCTACCCGCAGGCGGGGAAGGGTCTAAAGCAAGGAAAGAGTAATGCAGAAATATGCATGCGACCCGGGTCGATCTCCCGGCTAATTCCCTAGATTCGTTATCTTTCTATGTTATTTAGACTCACTAAAATTTTAGACTTTAAGGTTATGAATATAAAAATTTTTCACACCCTCACGAGCCTCACGAGTCCAGGCAAAAGCAAAAGCGGCACACAATCGCCAAAAAAACTAATAAAAGAGGTAATCTAAGGAAATCAGATCATCAATCAAAATAATAACTAATTAATAAATGTCCATAGTCAAAGTTGCCTTGCTTATTACAAACCAGAGTTTTGTAGAAAGTAAAGTGGCCGGGCACCACTGACAACAACCCGGATTCTAAACCTAGTAATGACGCAAGTAGTTTTGAGTGGGATATTCTCAATCTTCAAATCTTCAAATCCTCAATCTCGTTCTTTTTGGACTCCTTTTCTTCAATCTTCTTGGAATCTTCGTAGTAATTACCCAAATGGATAAGAGGACACTTTCCTCTAAGGGGGAAGGCCACTCTTTCCTCTTTGGGTAAGGAGGAGGTATGATCCAAATTTGGATTTCCAAATGGAAAAGGATGTTCCCTAAAGGGGTATCCTTTCCTCTTGGAAACCAAGCTTTGGATAATGTATCCCAACTCAAAATCAACTTTCACAACACTTGACAATACACAAAATTACATTAGTATCAAATAAAAATCTAGACTCACCTGCAGGGTTATCCTAAGCAATTAATATATAAAAGCAGTTATTCCAAGCAGTTGTATATGAGCAGAAAAGAAAGTAAACACACTGGCCACGCTCTTTTTATGATTTGGGGCTTTAGCAGCTGAAGCACCTGTGCAAAGAGTTTATAATATTTATGCATTTTTTTGATTTGCCCCCTTCTTATATTGCCCTGCATGAGCGTGGCCACCTGCAGAAAACTGTGTCAACATCCAGATCGTACTAACCTAAGGGTAATCTAGTCGCCAAACACATCAATCCATCCACAGAGTACAGAAAAAGTAAGCAGACACAGCAAAGCAATTTCATCCTAACATGTAGTGAAAACTACGAAAAATTCGGCACACAGCAGTAAAGTAACACCGGCCTAACCTAGATCTAGAGTTGGTTGTCCTAGCACATCATCTAAAGTGTGTGAGAAAGGTCGTGTGGCTGGGGTAGATCCTAAAGTGGGTTATTAGTTTGAAGTTGTCTAAAAGTCTGGGTTTGTTAAGGCTTAAAAGGGAATTTAATTAAAATTAAGTATTAAATAAATTAAGAATTTTAATTAAATAATTTTAAAAGTTAATTGATTACTACCATTTTTCACACCGAGGCCGTTGACAGTTTATTCCACCTTCCTTGGGGCTAAGCTAATAGCCTCGTAGGCCTGGGTTACCCAGTAGCAATCGGGGTTGATAAGTTGATTTAAATTGATTGGAATTAAAAGAGTGCTTAATATTAAAGTGAGTTGTTACTGATTTTAATGGGTTGGTTGAAGAATTTTATTAGCCTATTAAGAAAATTCTGAAATTTGAAAGGGTTAATGGGTTTTAAAAGATTATCCGGGTCAAAACATGACTTTCAAAATTAGAGTTAATCTTAAAGGTTTCAGATTTTTAATAAATACTAGACCTAATTATGAGTTGTTAGACAGTTGGGACACTCAATTTGGAGTTTTCTATCAAAAGTTATGATTTTTAGAAGTTTTAACCCGGTTTTGACCTAAGGTTGACCAAAATGTGACTTTTGACTTTGACCAGATTTGGGGGTTGACATTTTTGGAAAATACTAGATTTTAATTAGAGTCATTAGCCACTGACGTCTGATTGATTTAGAATTTTCTACAATTAGTTATGAATTTGGAAGTTTAGGTATTTATTGGAATTATTAAATTATTTCAATTAGGGCCCTTTAATGATTTGAACCCAAATGAGTCCTAAACTTCTTGAAATTAACTCCAAAATCAGAGATGATCTAATAAGAATTAGCAAGTGTTTAAAGATTTTTGGGATTTTAATAATTTTTAATTAATTAAAATTGATTAAACAGTGATCTTAGCTTAAAATTAGATTAGAATATACTTGAATGTCAAATTAAAGGGATTCCAATTTTCACTGATTGAGGGATGAATTGAGGTTAGTTTAGGGGTATTTTGGGGAATTTTTTAGGAATTAAACCAAATTTATTAGAATTTTATTAAGGCGAAGGGGATTTCTAAGGGAATTATTGTGGCTCCTACTTGGGAACCAAATGAACCCAAATGTAATGAAATTTAAACCAAAAGGATCACCTGATCCTAAGGCCTAAATCCACAAAATTTGGGCTCAAAAGGAGTACTCTAAGTGGTTTAACTAAAACCACCCAAGGTGAGCTCTAAAGTCACCTTCAAATCACTATAGGGATCTATCCTAGGCTTGGATTGGGCAAAATCAGTGGCTCTACACTCCTTATCCTAAACATCTTAGCACACCAAAAATCACACCCTAAATCCCATTGGATAGGTCCATATCCTTTTTTGAATTAAGGTCAACCCATGACCCTTAAACTTAAAAAATTAGGTAAAATGCCCTGAACAACATAAAACGGGAGATAAAATTTGACATGTTAAAAACATGTCCAAATCAATCTTCCAAAATTCCAGACCTGGTGGACGTGTATTTAAAAAGTAATTAAAGAAATTCATAAAATGCTCAATGAAATTAAACCTAAATTGACTTAACCAGGGTCTGGAACCATAGGGCTTTTGTAGTGCTTCCTGAGACCTTTCCAATGAGCCTAAGAACACCTAATTTGGACAAGTGTGCAGGGAGTTATGATTTTGAAGTTTCCTTGAATTTCTTAGATTTAATTAATCCGGCAATTACACAGTCAGCGACGTTACCCACGCGGCGCGCGCTGTTTCGCCAGACAATGATTGGCGTTAACGTTTAACGGCCGGATTAACCACAGCCGTCGATGGCGGATCGAACAGGCTGATTAAACACGCTCCGGGACCGCGGGATCTAATTCGAGCCGTTGATCGAAATCAACGGCTGAGATTACGTCTTCAAACCTCCGCCTTTACCCAAAGCCGTGAACCTTCTCCGGCGTAATCCGAGCGATCGCACCGGCGAACTTCGACGAAATTTCACAGGGAGGATCAGGGGGGTGGAAACCTTAAATCCAACGGTGGAAATCCGCTGGGGTGTAAGGTTTCCTTCACACTTGACCGGACTACCTAGTAGGGAGCTCGGGATGAAGGAATTACCGGAGAGAAAGCCTCAACGAATGAGCTTCTCTATCTGGAAGCTTCAGGGGACGAAGGCAGAGCAGTTCCTTCAGAGGCCGCGATTGGAGGACGGCTGGAGGTATGACTTCGAGCGGGATGCCGAAAGCCTTTCCCGGAGTTCGCTCGAATGTGATGGAAGGGGCGGTCTGGGAGCTCGAAGAAAGATGCTGGGAGATGGAATGGAGCTCTGGGAATCGTTTGAAAACACTAGGTCCTCTCGTGAGCTATGGGAGCACCAACCTATTCAGCCTCCTCCCGCGAGCTCGACGGCCGCGGATTGAATCGGAGGAGGTCTCGGATTGATGCCAAGTGGAAAGGGGCACCATTCCAGAGAGCTCGTGAGCCTCAAGCCGCGAGCCACAGCCTTTGGAAGGCTTTCGGTCAGGATCGGCCTGGGGACCACGGAGCTTGCTCTCCATTGGTTCGACCGCCGCCGGCCATGTCTGGGTCGGGTTGACAAGGAAGGCCGATTGAGACATACTGGAGCCGAGAGTGGAGCCAAATTGGCCTGAGGAAGCTGGGTCGATCCGATGGTTCGGTTGGGCTCGACCTGCTTTGGTTCGAGTCGAGTGAGCTCGATCCAGGTCAGGTCAGACCCTGGGTTCAATATGGGAGCAGGTCTGGGTCTGGTGCATCCAATGCAGGTGGCAATTGGGTCGAATTTGATCTGGATTAAAAGATGGATCGGGTTGATCCAACCTGCTTGGTTTGGTCGATTCGGCTCAACCCAGGTCAGGCCAGACCCTGGGCTTGAAGTGGGAGTGGGTCATGGTCTGGTGGCACCAATGCAAGTGGCAATTGGGTCCAATTTGATCTGGGCGGGAGTGACTCGGGTCCAAGTGTTTTTTGGCTACTTTGGGTTAGCCTAACTCCTGACCCAAGCTAGCCCAAGCATGGGCTGGCTGGAGGAGGTGTATTGAATCTAGGGCCACTATGGGGATGTATTGGTCAAGTTCAATTGGGCTTAGGTTGAGATTTTGGCTCAATCCCAAGTGCTTTTGGGCACTTTGGGCTAGCCTAACTCTGAACCAAATGAGCCCAAGGGTGGGCTGATCAAGAGGTGTATTGGCGTCCATGGGAACTCCAATGGCACTTTGATTTGGATTCATTTGGATAAGATCAAAAGATGGCTCAAGGGAGACCTCTTCTTGGTTACTTGGTCAAGCCATTGTGACTAACCCAAGTGGCCCAAGGCTTGGTCACCAAGAGGGTCTCTTGGGTGCCCAAGGGTCATCCCATGCATCTAAAGACTTGGAATAGGTTGATTCAAAATTTTGAAAGGGAAGGGTGTATGGGTTAATGGGTCAAACCTGGTTGACTTGGTCAACCAGGTTGACCCAAGGTCTGGGTTGAGTTCAACCAATTGAATTTGACATTTGGAATTCACTGAGTGTTTCGAAGGTTGGAATTGATTTGATTGAAATGGCCATTGAAATTCCCATAAGGGTATTTGGTCAATTCTGACCTATTGTCAACTAGGTCAAAAGTGGATTTGAGAAATGCAGTTTACTGCTCAGTGGGTTAAAATTAAGAATGGGGAATGGTTGGAGGCTTTGATAAAGGGCTCCAAGATCTAAAATCTCAAAGGGTTGGGTTCAGTGGCATAGGCTTGTAAATATTTGAAGTTTTACAGCCTTTGGATTTTAATTCAGATTATGGGGTATGAGGACCTCAGAATGGGCTCAAAATTGAGGGTAGGCCTCTAGAGACATGTCTTATCACTTATGTAAGTGATAGACCCGAATCAGAGGCTATTGGACTGGTTTGAATGTTTGAAAATTCTTGAAAAGGTCTTTAGGACAAGGCCTTAAGGCTTTGGGTTTGAGTCTGGATTTCTGGATTTGGAATGAATTTTAAGCTGAGTAATTAATATTGAAGTATCGAAATCATTAACAATCATTGTGATGTTAATGAATGGATTTGGGTCAAAGCTAGGTCAAGGGTAGGATCAAAGTCAAAGTTGAAGTTGAATTCTCATTGAACTGGTCATGGTTTGAAGGGTCTGAAGTTGAATTGATTTGAATTTAAATTGAATGGAGTTTAGATTGATTTGAGGTTTGAGTTAGTCAAGGGTAGGATTGATTTGAATATGGAAAATCCTAGGATCTAGAAGAGTTCTAGGACTTGGATATGGAAGAATCCTGAGCTCTAGAAAGGCCTTAAAGTCATAAGATACACAAGAAAGATCACTAAGTCAGAATAGACCCTAAGGTCGCGGCTCAGAAAGGATCCGTCAAAATCGTAGGAATAGATCTAGGGTCTAGCGTTAGAAGGGGTCTTAAGTCTAGAGTGGATCCAGGGGCTAAAAGAATAATAAAATGAAATCTAAGGAAAGGTCCTTAGTACCTCATCAAAAATGAGTCAACAAGAGTATGATAGAATTATTGTTACACCAGCAGCCGGTAAAACCTCAACAGGATCAATCACAAAATCAGGTTTACCAAAGCTAGAATCGGATTTGCACTTACCAGACACATGCCCTAAACATTTACAAACACTACAAAAATGAGGAAATTCATCAAAAACCACATCCTGAACATATCCTTGAGCCTCAGATCCTAACCAAACTTGCTTCGTATAAGTTTTGGTAATATCAATTTCAACTAAAACACGAGCATTGGACGGACGTAAACCAGTCGATGTCGCTTCATCTATTTTTAAAGGTTTGCCAAATAACTCACCAAGCCCAAACAGAATCCTTGGCGCAAAGAAATGAGGACGAAGATGAGGAAATGAAATCCAAATCGGGATGATCGGCGACTCAACTCCAATATCTAATGTAGGAGACCATTTCGTTAATTTCATAAAACAATTGAAAACCATGTATGATCGGTGGCAAAAAACTCTACAATAGTCTAAATCGTTGGATAACTTAATCAAAATGTGTGAAGAATCCAAAATGGTAACAGAAACTTCACCGTTCAGCTTCAAATTGAAGAAAAATTTGCGAATCGCGTCAAGAGGAGGACTTTTCGACGGGAAGAAACCAACTAACGAAAACCTAAAAGGAACAGCCAAATCCCTAATTTCCTCATCAGAAACCCAAAGAGATGGTAGCCCACGAAAGGTAGAAGGCCTCAAATCTGGAAAAGAGGAAGAATATCCAGCTAGCGCTTGAAAAAAAGATTTAGAGTGAGAGATCCCCCTGAAAAAATCGGGATCTTTCAATTTGATCGGAGCCATACCGGTAAAACTGGAAGAAAATAAAAACAAAAAGCCCCAGTAACACAGAGAAGAGAGACGAAAAACTTTCCTGAAAAAAAGGACCGGAAACCCCCGCCGGCGGGGGCCAAAGCCGGAACCCTAGCCGCCAGAGGAGAAGCGCACGAGCTCGAGAGGAAAATGAAAAATGTTTTAAATTAGGTAGCTCTGATTGTTATTTATTAAAGACGAAAGAATAATTCTTCCAAATCAAATTATGGGGCATCAGATATTAAAAACCTACATGGTACTCCAAAAATTCCTTAACAGTCCTAACAGATGAACCTCAAATTCTAGCATTTTAAATTCCCACTCTTTTGTCAAAACCCAACCCAAATATAATATGTAGATAATATCGTTCATAATGTGACACTTATAAATCCAGTAAACCACTCAACCATTCTGACCCAACTAGATTCAAGGTAATCTCTTAAATTATTAAATTTAAATATTTTTGCATAAGTTTGGGAATATTTAGACTACATATGAGAGTTTACTTGTGATCTAAATTGAGTCCCAGGGTCTGTTTATATATTTGAGTCAGTCTAAATTTTCTTTTTGTGTGTTATGATGCTTAGGTTGGTGATGCTTCAATGTTAAAGCCCTCAAAAAAATTAGAAATTAATTCACCACGGTGGAATGATAGCATTGTGGGCTCTCTAAGGGAGCATTAAGTCGAGTGTCATGGCACTAAGCTAAATTTTAATATTTAAAATATCGAATCCACTGTGCCATTAAATTTATTCCATTAGAGTTGCGCTTAGTGAGATAAAGGAATAGATTCTTAGAGAGAGAAAGTTCATTTTGAGTGACTTTGGAACATTTTTACCTGCAACGCGATTATAAAAGTTGTCTGGCTCAAGGTAGGTTGCAATTTGCCTACCTCAGTTTGTACTAATTTAATAATTTTTGGATTTTCCTGATTAAAAATATAAATTTCTAGTGTTTTAACTGAGATAACATATAAACAGGGAAACTTTCACCATATAACTTCTGGCATGTTATAGAAAATGCAGTTTTAGACATTTAGGTGTTTTTCATAAACTGTTTGCTGGATATTTTTTAAACGCTGCTTTTTAAAATTGTAGAAAAATATCCAGACACTGAAAAATAACACTATGGAATAATTAAACCTCTAAAATATGATTCTACACAATCTTTGATAAATTGGTAGAATTATGAGTCATTGAAATTTTGCTACATTGCACTGGGTTTAATTGTTAAAATCTACTTGGAGAACAAAAATCTGAAATTTGGCAAATAGCTTAATTTATATTTAATTGCTTAACTCTAATGTTATATGGATGATTTATATATTGTGAATTTCTAGATGATATTTTGTCTACAACTAAGAAGTTTTGAGGGAGCTCTTTTTAGAGTTCTATTATGCATATAAAACTAAAGAGTTTTGTTACTAAAATTTAGAAAAGTTTTGAGAGCACAAAAAGGAATGAAGGCCAAGAATTCTGAATGGGAGGCATAAGGGTCTGGAGTTCTGAATAAGAGAAATAAGGATTGGAATTATATTACTTTCTGCTCTACACTATACATTACATTCTACTTAGCATACTACACTTTAAATTTGATAACCTACTTAGTTATCTACAAAACCCTACACTATTATAGCACCACAATGTTGTTAGTTTGGAATAACTGCTTTATTTTAAGCTATTAGTTTTTAAAATTATTAAGAAATAATTTGGGCTATATAATTGATGTGGGTTGTGGAGTAACCATATAAAATTGTGAAATGATTTAAGGCTCTATAAATCCCCAACAATGCATAGGTTTTTCTTTTTTGATATAAAAATTATAAAACTCTACTTATTATACACAAGTATACGTGCCAAATCAAGTAATAAAGTGATGTAGTAGACTAAAAAAAGTGATAGAGTTGAGTGTTGAACCCATGAGAAAGCCTGCATTTAAGTAACTAATTACTACTGTTTTCTCTAATTGCAAAATTATCCTACTTAAATAGAAATGTTTGTTGTGGAGATTCAATCACTTAAATAAAGTTAAATAAAAAATAATTAATACACCATACAGATAAAATGTTTAAGATTGATGAATGTGTATAACATATTTTTTTTCTAATGAATCACTTTAATTGTGAGGTTAATAAGAGCATATGCATCCCTAGATCTTTATCGAGCTTGTACGTAGAGACAAATAATGCCCACCAACTTCCTATGATTATATCATCTCCTTAAGAATTTAGTACATTTCATGTCCTATGCATAGGTATGTTGCATAATAATTCAATATTCTTGGTTATGACTATTTTTCTCGGTCGAGGCTCCATATTACACCTAATTTTAACAATGCATATGGCCACTAGGTGCAATAAATCAAGACTTAGTAATGTTGAAAACATCATTTTAATCATTTAAAAGATCAAAGATCTCATTAGCACGACATATGATATTTACATCATCCATCAAAAACTAGAGAATTTAGCTAAACATGAGTAGATTTAAGTATTAAATTTTGAATTTTAAAATAAATAATATAGTATAATTATTAGAAATGTTAGTAGTTAAAATTGAAATTTTTATTAATTCACCATATGTGTATTAGTTTTCTTATTTTATCCTTTATGAACTTAAGTATAAGATTGCAATCGGATTCTAAGCTTTTGATTGATACTAATTTTTGAATATACTCATATTTTCTTTTTCTTCTTTTTTTTTCTTTTTGTTTTTAGAACTTTTTTGGAGCTCTTTTTATTTTTATTTTATGGAGTACATAATTAATGGCTTTGAATATTAATTTTTTCTTCGAACCCTTTTACAATCTTAATGAGTTTTTTGTAAGATTTTAATAAGATTACCAACTCCAAATTATAGTTGCTAATGATTTCTAATTTTAATCTACTTATATATAATATTTAATTCTAATTATTTATCTTTTTCGAAAATTAATGCATAAAGGTATAACTTATAATTTCAAATTAAAGTAATAATTTTAAATTGTATAAATTATTTAATTATTAGTTTTTTAACTCTATAAAGTATAAATAGTATTCATTTGAACTATGATATAGGGTTTTATTATTATCTTAATTTTATAAAAAAATTAATTATAATTTTACTAAGCTTAATTAAATAATTAGAATACAAAAATTATTCGTGAGCAAGAGGGAAATTTAAATAAAATATGAATAAAAGAAACATAAACAATTAACACTACACAAGCTTTCATATAAATGATAAAAGGCGCTTAAAGTATGTGTTCATAACATAAAATAACATAACATATGTTACCATGCATATCATATCAAGTGGGTTTCCTCCTATAAGTGCTAAGTTTTAAGTCTTTAGCCAGACTATTCATTACAACATATCAAAATAAAATAAGCATGCTACCTAACAAAAATAGCCTCCAAACTCTCTCTCTCTCTCTCTCTCATGCAAAAGAAAAACAAATAACCCCTAACCCTTTGAATCAGGGTTTTCCTCCTCCTCATAATTATTATCCTGATGACCTTTATCTCTAGGTTGCCACATACATGGTTTGTAAGTAAGTGAAGGGGGAAACTCGAGTAGCTCAGGATGCTCCATAAAATGACTACTCTTAAACATATCAATAAGCGCGTCATTAAAATATGAAGTATATCTATAATACTGTTCCTATTGGTTCATGTTATGAGCCATCCTCATTTTCATCTCAAATTACCTATACTTGGTTTCTTCACAAAAGTGAGTCACATCTTTCGAAGCTCTAGCACTCCTACTATTATTGCTGCTACTTGGTCTACTGGATAATCTATGCTCATTGAAATCACTTTCCTCCTTATCCTTTTCTACTTGCTTAAAACTCAAAATCTTTCTTTTTATGAGAGCCTAAATAGGAAATAACTGTTCTTCATTCTAATCCCCCTCATCAGCTGCTACACACAATGCATAAATAAGAGAAGGGTGCCCTAACCCAACAAATGTGGTACCCCTAATGATGTACATAAGAGATGCAAATATGAGTTTCCCTACATAATATAATACCTCATTTGAATTATGTAATTCAAAAGGGCACGATCACAAGTAAATTCACTAATATTACAACCATGCAACAATCGGGCATAAATGAAATAATGCCAAGCTTTGGAGGTTTTGGTCATAAAAGAGACATGAAAATTAATAATTTTATTGTCTTTCTTCTTCCAACATTATCCACTATTAGGTACACACAAGACATTCAAGATGTCATTAGGAGGTGTATTAATAAAGGTATTGTACTCATCAAATTCAAAGTCTCTAAGTCGGTAAACCTTATTAATGGCTGCATATCAAAGGAAACTCATTTACCCCTAACATAACACCTATTGTCCACTGCCTCTTTTTTCCATTTACAAAAAATTCATGAAGAACATTAACAATTACAGCATATGGCTCTTCGCAAAATCTTTCCCAACCTCTACTTGCTATGATTTGCATGATGGGTGGAGAAGGAATCTAAACCCTCATTCTAGAATCAGTTGTTTGTTTACCAATGAATTCACAAATCTAGATTCAGCATTCGTAGAAATAAATCTACTCTTATCAAAGGAGGAAGAAGATCTCTTCTTAACAAACATCATAGGAGCCATGCTTTCTATATAATATTTCAAAGAAAAGAGAAGAGTTTGAAAGAAATGGAAGGTGTTGAATAAAATGAAAAATGTTCCCCTATTTATAATATGATAAAGCATGGCGGCGCAACAATATATGACACTGTAGCACTCAATACATACACTAAATGACAAAATGGTTATCCAATAAGCACTGCAATAGTTCAGGCTACATGGCATAGCAGTGCTGATCTTTGGAAAATGGAGTTTCACTTTAGGAATGCATCATCGTGATGTTTGACACGTGTCGATGCCATGACGCCTAAGTAAATCGCCACGGCATTATAAGTGAAATAATTATGATGCCTCATAACGCCATAGTGCCTACTAATTATGTCGTGGTGCTCACCTAACTTTAATAATTAAAAGTTATAACCATATAAAGTACTTCTAACTTTTGGCAGGAGATACTTTTTGACTTCAATGACTGAGCTTTGCGGTGCTCAAATTTTAACTGTTGTGACGCTGAATATTATATGAAGGCAATTAAATACACTAATATTTAGATTATAACTTTAATTATTACCACAAAATAGAATGCAAAACCATTTTAGACAATAACTAATGCAATAATGAATATGTAATCAGAAATAACACATAAAATAAAGAATATAAGTAAACCTAATTATGTAATTAATTTAACAACATAGTTAAAATTTTGTAAAAAGTGAAACACTTCTCTAATAATGATGCCAAAAAGTTGATGGGGGCTACGAAGTAATCATATAAATGGTGAAATGATTTAGGGCTCTATTAATCCCTAATAATGCTTAGATTTTCTTAGATATAAAAAATATAAAAATCTCACTTAATATACGTAAGTATACTTGCTGAATCAAATAATAAAGTGATAGAGTAGAGTATCAAATCCATGAGGAAGTATGTTTTTCAACCATCAAATGCTAATGTTTACTCTAATTACAAAATTATTATACTCAAATAAAAATGTTTAGTGTGGAGATTCAATCACTTAAGTAAAATTAGATTAAAAAAATGAATACATTATATGGATAAAATGTTTTGGATTTATGAATATAAATAACATGTTTTTCCTAATGAATCTCTTTAATTGTGATATTATTTAAAGCATTTGCATCCCTAGATATATGTCAAGCTTGTAGGGACAAAGGATGTCCACCAACTTCCTACGAGTATATAATCTCTTTAAAAATTTAGTACATTTCATATCCTATGCCTAAGTATGATGCATACTAATTCAATATTCCTGGTTATGCCTGTTTTTCTCTGTCGAGGCTCCATATTACACCTAATTTTAATTACATATATAGTCACTATGTACATTAAATTAAGATATATTAATATTAAAAATATTATTTTAATCATTTAAATAATCAAATATCTCATTAGAACTATATATGATATTTACATCATCAATCTAAAACGAGAGAATTTAGTCAGACATGAAGTAGAATTAAAGCGAACTTACTTTCATTGATTACATGATAGAAAAAAATACGAGAGATAGATATCACCAAAATGGTTCAATAGATCTCCTTTACACTACTTTTTTTCTTACAGAATTGCTTCCACAAACACAAGCTAAACACTATAATTATGGTATCAAGTACTTTCCTAAATTTTCTTAGTTGTCACCATAAGGGAAATTAGAGAAACACTATGAATTGTACTAAAATTATCCAAGTAACTAAACCCAAATATAACACAACAATTATTATTATAAAAAACACAAAGTAGGTAACTAGTGCTACGGTGCATAAAAAATTTGCGTCGCTCCGCCCAACAAATGAACTAATGCCGCTACGTTGTTGTTTTGGTTCCGCCGCGGCGCTTGCAAACGTGGATCAAATACTTAGTGAATAGTAAGATCATTTCACTAACAATTTATGTCATAAAGAAGTTACAACTGCTATGCCGAGGCATTATAGATTATGACGCTACTGTATTGGAAGATAAAGAACACAACATTGCAAAGCTAACCATTTTGATGCCACAGTGTTATCCAACAGAGAAGATGGCATTGCAATATCGATGTTATGGCACTTTAGTGATGACTTTGATGGTACTTCAGCGTTGGTTTGGTTAACATCGCGACGTAGATGAGATTTAAAATTTAATGCCTTTTTTATTTTTTTCTTGCACAACACAAAAAAAATAATATATTTTCACTAAAAAATATAACACATATACAATATAGATGTAATTAAATTTTTTTTAAATTTGTTTAATTGTGCCTTTTTTAAAAAATTGTGACCTAAATAGCCGATTTGATCCCGGCTATATATTCCTAATTCGTCCTCACATTGTCTCATTTGCTTCGCTCGCCGCTCACTTGATCAGTCAAGTGCTATACCGGGCGCAGTCATGGCGTCCTCACAGTCGGAAAACCCCAACACCGAGGGGGACAGCGCGAAGGCCCTCATCTATTCCTATTCAAATCGGACCTGGAGGGCTTTCCTTGACCTTCTTCCCTCTCGTGATTTGAGTCTCCTCGCAAAAATCTCAAATCTCTACCCACAGGGCCTCACTGCTGGCTTTCGGAAGCGGCGATCTGGTCTCCCTCTCCTGCTTTACCCCAACGCACTCCACTCTTCGCCGTAAGCTTTCTCCCTTTTTCTTCTCTTTGTTCGTTTCGATTCAGCACAGAACATTGTATTATTTGATTTAAGCGTTCACAAGGGGTTGACAGAGTGATTTGAGGAGAAAGAATATCATGAACTCAAACTATTCCAAAAGTTGAGACGGGTGTTTAAAGTTAATGCTATTTCTGTGGTAGCATTTTGCAGTTTGTTACCAGGGTGTGGACATTGCAATGCGTTATTCTACTAGTTTATAGGATTACTGAGAATTCGTAAACATATGCATATTAATATGGATTTACTATTTCCATAATAATAATAATAATAACGTTCTGAATGGTTTATTTGAACAGCTGGTTTTTTAGATTTTATAATTTGACAGTATTCACTTTGTTTCAAACGTTTTGGAAGATATTGTCTTGTGATGAAATGGTAGGAAAGTTTCATCTGCAGAAACAAAAAAAATTGAAACAATTGGTGTATTACTTGAGAAATGCTCCTACTAGTTTAGTGAAATTTGTTGTCTTACCTATCCCATATAAAGAAATATATATCGTTATTCTGTGGAATTTTGAGTACCATTTGGTTACCGAACCTAAAATTGAGTTCGAATTTTTGAACATGTGCATGAATTGTTCAAGCTTTATTTTTTAATTAAAAAGTCTTCCTAAGGGATGGAGGGGCATATTTTATGCAAAGTTCAAGAATGAGGTGGGAAATAAGGATATTTTTGATAAATAAAGTTTTAATATATCTTGATTTGTGTGAAATACCCTCATTTCTCACCTCATTCTTAAATTTACGTGAAATTTTCATCAAACTAAATAATAATTATAACCACATGA
The DNA here is from genome assembly GCF_001605985.2 of Dendrobium catenatum. NCBI lineage: Eukaryota > Viridiplantae > Streptophyta > Magnoliopsida > Asparagales > Orchidaceae > Dendrobium > Dendrobium catenatum. The sequence continues at coordinate 662,884 of NW_021319322.1, forward strand.
CTATTTTGGTTATATTTGAGGAGCTATGAGACTAAATTAGATAGTTGAAATTGTTTGGATCTAAAATGATCCTCACATGTAGGGGCCATTTTGACTCTCTCTCTCTCTCTCTCTCTTATTAAATATATATATATATATAATATAGTATTATAATAACTCAATAACTATAGATGTCATGTACAGTATAAGTGACTTTTATATATATATTATCGTTGGACCTTTAGTAGCTCTAGTTATATATGTATCACTAAGTAGTACTTCCAATGACCAACCTCCTGGCATGAGGGATTATATTACATGTTATCTAAAAAGGTGAAAATGTAATTATTAATACAGGTTACAATTTGAGATAAAAAAAGTCAAAAAAATACACATGAAAACTATATCAAATTAACTAAAAGGGTCCATGATCCACCAACATAAATCTCTCAAACAATAAAAGAGCAAAGAACCAAAAGAACATCACAAGATCCAAAAAATGTCATGTATGCAAAGCAAAAAAAAGTATTAGTTAGTTTAATCGTACGGAAAAAATCATTGGTGGTGATAAAAGAGCAAAGAATTATGGAAGGGACTTATTGGCGGGAAAGAAAAAAGTTTTTTCAATTCATATCAACACATGCCAACCCAAAGCACCTAGGCAAAGTGATAAGAACCCGGAAGTATATTAACAGTAAATAAAAGATGGGAGTGAATGGTATGTGTAGAAGGAATCTAAATTTGACATAGATATAAAAACAAAATAAAAGATCAACATTCCAAAATTTGAATTCATGTCATTGCAATTTAACCTCCATATAATCCAAACAAAGGAAAGAAATGGTCACATGAGAGTAATGGTAGCTATATAAAATTTTGATAAGATAACAAGTAATTGTCTATAGAATCAAAATGATTGATCCATTAAAGTAGTCAAGAGTAACAAATGAAATGCAAAACTACTTACTGCTAGTTATAAGAAAAAGGAAAACTATATCTAGGGCTAGCCATGCCCATACTTGTCAATGTTGCAGAATGGCGTGGCGCACCTACTGCACCAACGGCATGACGTGACACACATGTTCATGTTGGCGCACGCCATTTGCGCCACTGAGCGCATAATGGTGCAATGGCGCATGGCGCACAATTTGAATTTTTGTAATTTTTAATATAATTATAAATAATTTTTAATATTTATATATTTTAATTTCGAATTTAATGTAATAATTAATTTTAAAACTATTTGATATGATTAAAATAATTTAGTTAAGTTTTATCATACTTTATTTTAGTGGAAATTTTGGATGAACTTGAAGCTCATTTTAATGGTTTGAACTTTGGATCACAAACATATTCAACCAAGCCTTACCCAATTAATTGATTCTTTAAAATATGATCCATATAAAAATTTTTATAACTCTTTTTATTTTGTGCCGTATTCAAAATGGCACGCGCGGCTCCGTGCGCTATGCGCCATGGCTCCACGAGAAACTTTGCGCCGTGCTACGCCATTCGCCGTTGACAAGTATGGCCATGCCATATGTAATTAAGTCTTAAAGAAAAAGTGGATGCGAAGAGCCGAAAGCCTAAAGTAAATAATCAATTGTAGTATCTTGAGATGATAAATTTTGCAGCCAGCCAACCACTATAAAAGGAAACAAAGCTCAAATACCACCACCATTCAGCACTAGTTTAGGCAGTGCTAGTGATGAATTCAACCAAAGCAAAAATATCAAGATCACCTCCAACATGAATCAATAAAAAACACACAACACGGGTAGCCACGACCCATTCTGTAAATAAGAAAAGCATAAAAAACAAATTTGGTGCAAAAACATGGCTCACTCTCAATCATGATATCCATCTAATTAACTTGCATGTAGAGTATCATTGTTGATTGGTAGAAAACACTTGCATAAACCAAAAAAACCCTTGCTAAAATCCGAGACAATCAGCCACTTGCAAACAATTTTGAGAAGAAGGTAGACGAGCAACAATGAAACAAATTTTATTTGATGAAAGACGAACAAAAGCAAGCAAGATACAATGGATCTTCAATTTGAGAGGAAGATCTGACTCTCCCAATCCCTAGCCGGCGGCTAGACCCCAACTACCTAAGAGAGATCTCAAATTTCAGCCAAATTTAAGATACCCTAACCCTAGCAAAAAATACTACTTAATACATACAATTAAAAAGGAAATCTATAAACAAACCCCTACTTTGAAATTTCTCTCCTAAATCCCTCCAAAATCTTTCCTAATTCCTGTTGTCAATAGGGGCGGAGCGTGCTGCTCTTCTAAGGTGCGAACCTTGTCTGCCTTTATTATGTGAGCCGGTCCCGTATGGATTGTTTGGACCTGTCCAGGGACCAGTCTAACAATACCTGCCTCCCAAAGACCTACATTGTCCGCAAGGTGGAAAGATGACACTCTCCTCAGCTTTCTCGTCATCACAAAATGTGAGAACTTGAAGAGTATGGTCCTTGCATTTGTGCCCTGGTGTATACCTCTCCTTACATCTGAAATAGAGCCCCTTCGCCCTCTTGTCTTGTAACTCCGTTTCTGTAAGCTTCTTGAAGTTGTCTTTGGGTCTTTCACCTACAACCTTCTCCTTTGGAATTTCCCTAAGAGTACCCGGTGTTAGCTCCTTGGGTACTAAGAATGATGCAAACAACTAGATAGAAAAATCAAAGGGGAGAACACAAGGGCTTGTAGAGCTTTTCTCGATTCAAAATTTAGAAATCCAACAGCACACTTAGCTCCAAACAAACAAAAATTAAACAAAACGAAAACTGAATTAAAAAAAAATAGCTACCCTCATAACAACCGACTAGAGGTCACCTCACATGCAACAAAATAGTAGGTAAGATAAAAGATGTGCTTAAGGACATGCAAACCAAGGGTCCACCACAACTACTTGGGCCAACGTCTATCACCAAACTCCTCCGGCAAATGCTACCAAACTGGCCAACCAACACCTCCAATAACTTGAGAAGAAAGATACAAGTGGAGTGGAAATTTGTGGAGAGAAGAAGTAGGTAAGAGGCCGAAGACGAAATCAAAGAGAGGAGAAGAGAAATGGAACAAGCTCGCAAGCTTTCCCAAGAAGAAACCCTCAGGTTTTTAGAGAACTTTGCTCAGCAAACAACAACCTTCAAATGCCTCAAAACATCACATATTTATTGGTGAAAAGAGGTAGCCAAACATCCCCAATCACCTCCAGCCGAACCAACCAAAAAAGGGGAGCCAAAAGGCCAACAGGGAATGCCTGGAACAACAGCCGAAGGGACCACACGGGGGACATGAACGGGCAACCACGGGGAACAGCAACAGCCAGCCACGGGACAGAAACCAGCCATGGGACAGGAGCCAGGCGGAGAAACCGAAAGGCCAATAGAGTCGGAGGGGGGGGACCAGGACACCCAATCATGAGCTGAAAAGGCAGCTGAACTATATATTAATGAGCTGAATTTTAGAAGAGGAACATAGCAGCTCACCAAAAGGGGAAGCTAAGCCGAGACAACCAAGCCCAAATCGAGAAGCCCAAATCAGCCCGAGAGCTAAGGCACCAAAGTAACGAGCACACCCAAAGAAATACATGTCCAAAGCACTGCCTACTCATGATAATTGATTGCCTTCCATCATAGGGTAGCATAATAAAAAAAATAAATATATCATTCATATTACAATAATACAAAAAAAAAAAAAACTGAAATTTGCATGCATCAAAGAAGGTGGTGGTCATCCTGTACTAACCTCTTGAGCTGTTGCCTTCAACCTCTTTCTCCAAGTGCCTTTGATCCTCCGCTAATTGAGCTAGCTTCATAGCCTCTCCCAAATCACGAGGCCTCATCACTCTAACTGCCGCTTGAAGCTCTAATTTGAGCCCTTTCATCAAGTTCCCTTCCAGTCTATGATGCATCGACACGGACACGGCGACATGAACACGACACGACACGGACACGGGACATGACAATTTTTAAAACTATAGGACACGGGTGCGGCGTGGACACAGCATAATATTTTTTTAATATAATATATAATAATTTTTAAAAATATAGGACACGAACACGGCGTGGACAGATGGCTCTTTTGAACCTTCACCTAATCCGCCCCCGCCAGTAGCAGAGCTCATTTTGCTAACAAACCAATCATACATATGAATACACCAAATTAAATTGATATGAAGTGAAATCAAAATATCCCAATAATAAGACAACATGAATACAACAATATACCAGTCTGCCGGGGGTCCAAGGGGGCGCTGCCCCCTGGTGTCCAGGAGAGAGCTGTTTTTCTTCACTCAAATCTTAATTGTCATACTCTTGAATTATATATAACCCTGGAGGCGTAAGCTCCTCATGCCAGTAGCGGGCAGGCGGCCTCAGTGCGGGCCTCCAACCAAGTTGTAGAAAGTCTTCATAGCGCCTCATATAAAAAACACCGAGGCGATACGCATAGCGACGGCGCGTTTATTTACTAGAATTGCGCAATAGGCGGGCCTCAATGAGACACTACTCTCAATTATGCGCAATTATTTAAACCACTGCGAGCGGTCTACCACTCGTACATGCTCCGTGATGTACCGTTCAAATTCGATGCGCGACCGTTCGAAGGAGCTCCAGTACATGGACATGCCTCGAGCCGGGCTCAGTACATGCTCAGTAACGCTTGGTAATGCTCTGGTATCTGACTAGTGGTTCGAATCTTTAGGGTACATTTGCTACGCGAGCTTATACCTCCACCACCGGACTGCAGTACTGTGGCTAGGGGATACATGCTCGATGCTAGTTACTATGCTCGGTACTTAAGCGGCTAGGTGACATGCTCAGGTACCCACTAATAATCTCGGTTATCTCACTTTCCATATTCAAACACTTATCGAACTTAAAAAATAACAGAACTTCAAAATACCTTATAAAATAAATTGTTCCCCGCCCAGGGAGC
>NW_021319322.1:667909-685587 GCF_001605985.2 Dendrobium catenatum
CGTATTGCCGTCACGTATATGCCTGAAAGTGGTACGCCAGTACATGCTCTAGGTATTGCTAGTACAATTGGCTCGGTATTGCTCGTATTAATGCTCCGGGTACCGCTCATTAATTTGCTCCGGTACGCTCAGTACATACTCAGAGTTGCTCTGTAGATACATGCTCGAGGTAGTCTAACTAATACTTTTTTCTGCTTGCATACATGACATTTTTTGATCTTGTGATGTGTCTTTTGGTTCTTTCTGCTCCTTATTGTTGAGAGATTTAATGTTCGTGGTGGACATGACCCTTTTAGTTAATTGATTTATAGTTTTACATGTGTATTTTTTATCTTTTTTATCTCAAATTGTAACTGTATTTATAATTACATTTAGCATGTACCTAGCGATACCTCATTTAATAACCGGACACGCGTGTCCGATTTTAATTTTAATTTTTTTTAATTGCGACACTCCAATGCCGTGTCGGACATGTGTCCATGCCGTGTCCGACGCGTGTCTGTGTCCGACACTGCATACCCTCTCTAAGTGCCGTGTCGGTGCTTCATAGCTTCCAGTATAGTCTCCAGAAGCCGATTCAGTCGGCTAGCCAGGTGCTCAAATTAACGTATATATAGGCATTCCACTACCTTCCCCTCCTGCGCTAGGGCAAAGAATTGCTCATAAAAGTTCCCTCCTCTACTGGTTTGAAAACATTCCAACAAGCAATCCTTAAACGCCCTCCAGGTCTTTATGGGTCGCCTGGTTTCCCTCCACTGGTACCATGCTAAAGCTTTCCCTTCCAAGTACATCCCGGTTGCTGTCAGTCTATTCTCATCCGTCAGCCTATTGACGGTAAAGTATCTTTCCACCTTGTAGATTCACCCATAGGCATTATCTCCCTAAAAAATAGGCATCTTTAGTTTCCTCACCCTCGGATGTCCTCAATTCCCCCTATTTTCTCCATAATTTCTCATTCCTCAAGGGGGTGATTTCCCCCAAGTGTCCAAATTATCCCTTATATGCTCCCCAAACCTTTCATCAAATTTCCACATTTTCTTTTTAAATTAAGCACCCCTTGGATCATAATAAATAGCTCTCCTTTCAATTTCAACCCCCTCGGTCATAATTACCCTTTTCCTTTCAAATTTCGCCCCTCTCCTCTCAAATTCAACACCCTTTGTTCATGCTCCATCTCCTCACGCTTCTCCCTATACCCTCTACCCGGCTCCGCCTAAGAATAGGCTTTAGGGGAGGTATTTTCTCTTTTCTTTCAAGTCTCAATCTCTTAATCTTTTCTTTGCCTTATTTGATTAGAGTTTTCCGCACTTCCTAGGTTGCCGGAGGCTTCTCTTTCATCTGAAGATACCGTTTTGGGTTGGCCCTCGAGCAACTTCTTCAACATCTCCCTCAAGCTGAAAAAATTCCCATCAATTTTCTCGTGGATGGTTGAAATTTAACTTTTGACATATGAAAGTTGAGTGTGGAGATATGAAATTTCAGTTTTCAATTATCCGATCTCCCCTTTCAACACTTCTACCTTTCTTCCGGTCATAGGAACCTGAATTTAGGCTCCAATAGCAAAAAAGAAAAATTTTGACGTGAATTCTGGCCTCCAAACAACAAAAAACAACAAGATCGGATATGGAACATAGCAAAATTCAGTGAGGACTTCTATTTCAGCCCAGGAAATTTGCTTTGATACCAATTTGATAGAAAACACTTGTATAAACCAAGAAAACCCTTGCTGAAATCCGAGACAATCAGCCACTTGCAAACAATTTTTAAGAAGGTAGACAAACAAAAACGAAACACATTTTATTTGATGAAAGACAAACAAAAGCAAGCAAGATATAATTGATCTTCAATTCGAGAGGAAGATCCGACTCTCCCAATCCCTAGTCGGTGGCTAGATCCCAAGTACCTAAGAGAGATCTCAAATTTTAGCCAAATTTAAGATGCCCTAACCCTAACAAAACATATTACTTAATACATATAATTCAAAAGAAAATCTCTAAACAACCCCTACTTATTTTCCTTATAAATCCCTCCAAATCTTTCCTTATTCCTGTTGCCAACAGGGGCGGAGTGCGCGGTCTTTTGAGGCGTGGACCTAGTCTGCCTCTGTTACGTGAGCCGGTCCCGTATAGACTGGTTGGACCAGTCCAGGGACTAGTGTAACATTGATCCTTCACAATCAAAGGCCACAGTCATTAGATATTGACATAAAAAAATAACTAGGAATGGGAGAGATTGCAAAAACCAATGCATGTAGCTCCCATAAAAAAGAGGAAAGTACATTTAGACACCCATGCAATTGAACTAAAACATCGAGACGCCCATGCAATCGAACCAGACCAAAAGTACAAAATAGAGTGAACAAACTTCTAAACTTCTCAAATTAGGAAACAAGCAACAATCTTAATGATGCGGACATTGGCACGAAGATCTGACGCATCTATCACAGGAGGCGTCGTAAATCAACGGCTATAATTTAAGTTGTCATTTATGAATTATTTTCTACATTTTAGTTTCTATTTTATGTTATTTCCTATTTTACCCCTAGGTTAATTTATTTGAGTGTTGTGGCCCAAGGGGCAATTTTGTAATTTTTATTTTCTCATGTTGTGGCCTATATATAGGGCCTTTAGCTATTGTAATAGGGGGGTTTGTATGTAATATGAAATTTGTTTTCACACTTGTGTTTGTCTTGAGACGAGAACGTGAGAGTAGGATTCCTAGTGGAGGAGGAATCGAAGTTTTCACCGAGCTGCAGATGGGTCCGGCTCGGTGAGTTGAAGTCCTTGGAGAAGGCAAAGCAGATCCACCCTCAGTCTTTGGAAAAGTCCGGGCGCGTTCTTTTCTTCTATACGTTTATTTTTTCTCTTTTGTTTTTATCTCTTGCTTGTTAATCCTCCTTATTCGTCCTTAGTTGTCTTTCATCCTCGCACCCTCGGCCCACGGGATCTCACCATCCGGACCCCCCATCCTTCCTCTCCAAGCCCCGGCCAACTCCCTCACCCGCCGGCCACCCTCCCCATCCATAACCCGTGAATCTCCCCTTTCCCGTTTACCACCCCTTTGCTAATTTTGGGTGCACACGAGGGGGAAAATCATGATAATTTTGAAATCCTATCCTAATTTGGGTTTAGTCCATATTTGGCAAGAGTTTTAACAATCTTCAAATTTAAAATTCAAATTTGCCATTAAAGAAGTATAAATGCCCCCTCAATTTCCTCCCTTTAATTAAGGAATTAATCGCAGCTTTAAATCTGAAATTTAATTTCAGATTTAAGGATTAATTCACTTAAGTAATTGGGGCCCACTTATTTGAATTCAAACCCCTCTCTCCTTCCCATGATTCCTTGCCATTAATGACTCCTTAATCACTCCCTGAATTTTAGTTAATTCAAATTCAACTGAGAGTGATTTAATCCAATCAATCCTAATTGGAAGTTATCAAGAAAGAAATCTGGACTTGCTGCATGGCTGAAATATTCACAACCTGAACTCCCGTATATTTTCCTCCATTAAATCTTTCCCGTAGCTGCTGAAGCTGAGCCCTGTTGGATTTATGTGGCTGTCCAAAGAGTTCTCCAACTGTTACAGAGTTTTCCCCAACATTAAGCTTGCTCTCCCACCCGTCTCCCTCTTAATATTTATTACCTGCTCTTTGGGAAAGAATTCCATAACCTGAGAATTTCAAAATCTGAGATGTTTCTAACTCCACGTAACAGCTCTAGGAATTAAATTCCCCACTTCATTCTCTATACATTAATCGCTCCCTCTTCATTCCCGTAACTCCCTCCTATCTTCCTGAATCTCCCTTCCAATCAACCTGCTTTGATTGGGGGCAATTAAGTGCAGTTATTTCCTTTGGACAGATTTCCAAAAGATGCTGCTGCTGGCCGAAAGCTTCCCAGGCCATCACGTGGGAATTCCTCCACTAGAAGCTCCCGTGAATTCACTTCCATAATTCTTGTTCCTACTAACCCTTTCCTCCCAACATTGATAGCTAAATTTTCTTCTCAGATTTCTGTTTGGAATCTGAAACAGTTTTCAAATTCTACAAGAGGAGTTTGGTGTTTGTTCTCCCTCCTCTTTCAAGCAAGAAATCTGATTTCTCTCAGATTTTGGGAGAGGTGATCCTCTCTTTTGCAACGCCTCCTTCCCGTTCTACATCACTTAACTTCGTAGAAGTAGGTATATCAAGCAATAAGAAGCCAAACCAGAGCTAAGCTTTCCTCTTGATAATAAAACCAACCAACAAAGGTGCCACGATTCGTCCTAGAGGCTCGTAATGTGGTGAGAACATATGGTTAGACAAATATTTAAAAATTTGTTTATTAACATTATAAATAATAAATTATTTCCAACATACTAAGAGAATCATTAAAACTCTAAATTTATTTAAGAAGAAATAATAAAATTATTGTTCCTATATATAAATACATCATAATTAGTTAATTTCTACTTTTTCATAGATAGTTTTTCACTCATTATTTTGTTGACCCCACATAGTAGGATAAAGACTTGTTGTTGTATCAGTCATTATTTTTATAATCATTAGATAATAATTCATAATAATAATTAGTATTTTCAATTAAAAAAATTAAAAATTTAAATTATCATTTAAATATCAACTTTTTGAATGAGAATTTTACTCTTAAAAAGGACACAATGGAGAAAAAGGATTCATGTTGCAGACCCTATGTAGTGGTATAAATGCTTCGTGTTGTTGTAGTATTTAAATTTCAACTTAATATTTTTTTTAATTAATTAATAATAAAAAATAAAGTTTCAATTATCTTCTACTCTTTTCCTTCCCTCTTAGAACTCTAATACTCAAATTTTTCTTCGAATAATAAAATGATAAATAAATTCATTATAAAAACCCTAACCTTCCCCGTGTTTCTTCACTTAGCTGTCATTGCTCATGTATTCCTCTCTTGTCGCCACAGGTTGCAATATGCTCATGCTGCTGGCCTCACACACCACTTTGTCATTGGCACTCATTTGTTTGTGCGTCCTCACATTGGCTTGCTCACGTCTCCATCCAGTTGCTTGCCTTACTCTCTCCCCCATGCATGCCGGTTAAAAGTGCCCATGATCTCCCTCTCCCTATCTCTCCTTTGCATTCGACTTTTTCTACTTCGACTACAATTCCTCTTCTAAGTTGTAACTTTAAAGACACGAAACCCTTTGTGTTTTTGTGACATGATGGACTATTTCACTTCCACTTTGACTATTTCCTCTCGCAGCCTCCGACACTGAAGCTGACTACAATTGGTTCAATTGAACTGACCATAGTCAGTTCATTCAATTTTTTTAGTTATTACAGTCTTCCTCTATCATAAAAATTTCATCCTAAAAAGTTTCAAATGTCTTATTGTTACAATATGTTATCATGTGATAAATTAAACATAACTACTCTCTACTTAGATATCATCTTAATTTCATTCAATATAAATTTTAATATTGAGTACAAATTCAGTAAAGCAAAGCATCTGATATAAAATAACAAATTGATATATATTAGATATTAATGACATCTCAAATAACTTTGTCAACATCAATTGATTCATCAAGCTCCTGTTGATAATTCCTAAAGAGCAATGCCTAATTGACTTATTTTCAAGTGGGAACTTTTAAAACATAGATGAGAGTTGCAAGATAGGCAAAAATTTAGAATAAAGGAGCAACAAAATAATGACACGAATTTGAAAAGCTTCGGATAAGGTTCGGACATTGTTTGAAGAAGACACAAATAATACTCAAACATGTTTGTAATATGTAATATAATGCTTAATGTCATTTTGGGTTTAGGGTTTAAGGTGCGAACAACATATTCAAGCCTCAACAACCAAAAGTATACATACCATTACTAACTTTGGATAGATGATGACCGAATATATGCGATTGTTGCTGTGAAGCTTTGTCGCAGATTGAAATAAAGAAGTTGCTTGGAAGATAAATGTTTGCCAGCTCCTTTGTTTGAAAGTGTAAGTCTTAAGTGTTTCAACACCCATTTTTTTATGCTTAGGGGTATTTTGATTCGAAATGAATTTTCAGATACATTTTTTCAAGAAAGCAAACAACACACATATTTGGTTAATTTTGACTGTTATGAGGTATGTAAAGTCAAAGTTCGCTTAATTTAGTCCATCAACTCACCAAAATTTAACCAAATTGGTCATATCGTCAACATTGCTATTTCTTTGGATAAAATATGTGGAAAGGAGCACTCCATGAGAATATTTTGGATTTTAGAATTAATCTTACTGCTTGGTACTAGTTTAACTAATGAGATTAAACCCCAAAAGTCTGAAATACCCTTGTAGGAAGTTTCCCTCTACTAGTTTCTATCAAAAAAAAAACAAAGTTGATAGTAGAGCCAAATTGAGAAAATGACCGAATTGCTCCCTGCTCCCTTGACTTTTTATGATGACCAAAATAGTCCCTGACTATATAAAACTACAAAATTTGTCCTTTGACTCTTTAAATAGGGACCAAATTTGTCATTTCATGGGATCATTTAAATCTCCATTTAGTTCATCGTAAAGAGCCGGGGACTATTTTGGTCCTTATCTAAGCCAAATTAGTTCAAATTTAATAATTTGGCCAAATTGAACATTTGCAAAAGTTGGGATCAAAATGAACCCAAAACAAAAGTCTATGAACCATTTTGCTCATTTACTCAAAATTTAACTAAAAATTATTCTTACCTCTTTTTAACCATGAAACCTTATAAAACTTGGATTTTATTTACATAAAAAAGATGGCTATAAGGAGAAACTAGAGTTTAATTGTAAATGATGTAGACGGAAGTTATTTGTTGATGTAGGCAAAGGGGGGGTGGGGGGTGGGGGGGTTCAACACAAGGGTTTAGCAAGCTCAATAATATTTTGAGCGGAATTTACCTGCATTATGAAGCTGGTCTTTAGTTCATTTATTTGAACTAAAGATTGTTCTTATTAGCTAAGTTTTTAAGTTCATTAGTTATCTTAATTAATATAACTTTTATTATAGTTTTTTATGTCTTAAATTTAAGTTGTCCCTTGGGATTCCAAAATGGCTTTTGGAATCCTAAGGATGTTTGTTTTCCCGTGCCTTGGCTTCCACGGTTGGCTGTTTCCGTGCATTGGCTCCTTGGTTCTCACGGTGGCTGCTATTTTTCCGAACTGGGGGCCTTCCCGTGGCTTTTGGCGCTTCGGTTCCGTGCGGTCTCTTTGGTTCTCGTGGCTGCTCCTTCGGTTCCCAGGCCGGGCTGTTTTCCCGTGAAAAGCAGGGGGCTTTTCCGTGGCTTGTGATGTTTGGATTCCTATGGGAATTCAATTAGTGTGGCTGTTTGTATTCCCCCTTTCATACCTATAAATATGAGGGGTTATGTAATGTTTTAGAGAGAGAGATGAATTTCTGGAAAACAAATCATTGGGATTTTCTTGGAGAAGCTTCCGAGCTTTGTCCACCTTCTTCCACCTCATTTGGAAATCTTGCGAGCTCTTTCCACCCTTATTCTCAGCTTCTAATCTCTTTCGTCTCTCCGCAAGTTTACACCCCACCTGTATCCTTCGTCTCTAAGTAAAGCAAGTTTAGGGTGTCTTGGTTGAGTCAAAAGTTGTAAGAGTCTTAATTTTTATTTGATTCAAATTAGTTTGTAAGTTTTTTTTATTTATAAAATTGTTCTTTTATTTGAAATGTAAGAGTTTGTTCGTTTAATTACGTAGGAGTCCTTTTCTTTTATCTAGTAAAGGCCACTTACCCTATTTTTGTGGGCGGAGGTCCTCGGGTCCCCCATCCCCCGGATTTTTGCCTGCATCATTTGTTGTTTTTTAATATGCTTCTATTGGTTGTAGTTTTGGCAATATTTTAGAAGAAAAGGAATCAGTGAGATATTTTGGGATTTTTTGAAGTTTTATTTATTGACTAGAAACCCTGCGAAGCATCATAAATTTTTGTTTTCATTGGGTTTTATTTTTCTTTATTTTTAGTAACTTTTAATTGATCCTGTTGGGTTTAAACATCTGGAGGAAATGCAAATGCTCGGCGTTTCTGTTTGATCATAGTTTATCTTCAACTATCATCCATGTTTAGATTCCAATAGAAAGATTTAAACTATGCAAAACATCTGTGCTGATGCTAAGCTCATATGGGTTTTTTATGAACTGGCATGTCATGTTCGTGTTGGATTACTAATTCACGGTAAATCCACCATTTCAGGGTTGCAGCAGAAGCATCCAGAATATTTGTCATATTAGAAGATATAAGGGCGCATACTTTGTCAAATTTACACAAAATACATAAAAGTTTGGCATTCTGGCAAGCTCGGGCAGTGGTTATTTCTAATTTTGGTTTATCATCTTTTCAATCTCTTCTTTCTAAATGTTGATCATAGCATGACAGGATTGCTTTTTTGATGCTTAACTTCTAGTTCCATATTTCTAATTTTTATATTTTTATTCAGGAAACAGACTATCAAAAGGTGTGGTTCATGGTTTTCAACAGAGGACCACGAGCCTTTATTTATGAATCATTTCAGATTATAAGAAAACTCGCCACATATGGGCATCCATTTCAGTCTATCACCCACTCTGCCGTTGATACAATATCTCTTAAAATTGCCATATTAACAACTCTACAACGTTGCTTGGCTACATTCCTCGCTCAGGTTTGCATAATTTTAAAATATTAGCATGCTTGATTTGTTCACGTTCTATTGAAATAATTCTCTTCTCTCTATTAAAATATGCTGTATATATTACTCTTTGAGTTGTCTATGCGTGATTGTGGAGATTGCAATTAAATAACTTTGACATCAGAATTCCTATGTTATCTTGTTTTTGCACTGAAATAGAAAATTCCGTTCTCTTTTGTCAGGTTTATTTAGAGGTCAACAAATTTGGTGAATTGTTAATTGCGGATCCAGATAAGTCATTACTGCCGTTATTGGCGGCCATTGATAACCTTTTCTGCAAGTTGGAAGCATCCATTAGTCATCCTAGCGAAATATACAATTTGGTATTTTTATAGTTGGGATTATGAGTCCTTGACTTATTTTGTAGGCTTATGATGCAGAACCTTGATATGCCACATTGTATTTGTATGTGCTTTACAACGAGCATTCAATGCTAATTCATTGGGTTCTATAAAATTTCAGAACAATGATTCACTTTCTATGGGAAGCGGCAACTCCTGTGCACTTCTTTTTGAGAAACTTCCAAACATGGAGCATGTAGAAACACATTGGACCGATACTGAAATAAGGGATTCCACTAGTTTGATTCATCAAAATCTTCAACGACTTGATTCCTATCTATCATTCATGGTAAGTATTTTGTCCTTTATTTTTATACGGAACTATTGTGGTAGAAACAGATCAGTAACCTTTCTATGTTATTAACTCGACAAACTGCCCTCTATTAGCTAAATTCATCCAGAGTTTTGTTACTGTTTCCCATGGGGAACCAATCAAGAAGTATTGTGGAAATTATTCTAGCAGACATTGAGAAATGTTGAGAGGATTAAGAACAAACAACATCAGGTCTTTCTCTAGAAGGAATTCTAATGAATTTTTCTCTTTTTCCTTGGGATATATCAATCAATTGAATCGTGTCTACATTTATGATCCTTAAACCTTCCCTAAGGAATCCGTTTCCAAAATCTTAATTTGTCATGTTTTATGTTTGACATATATTATCTCCAACATGTAAATTGCCTCGTAAAGTTTCACACCGTAACTCCATGCTACCATTACATCTAAGCAGATAAAATGAGTCAAGACGCAACATATGAGGGGAGCATTAATTAAATTTGGTTGGTACTATCCAACATTTTAAAAGGCGAAATCGGGAATCGAGGCGTTTTGGCTAAGCGAGGCGAGGCGTAAGCCTCGAGGCGGATCGAGGCGTAAGCCTCAAAAATTATAAAAATAAAGTAATTTAAAATTATGAATAATGATGAAAATGTCAAAAAATAACAAAATATTACATCAATTGTGAATTTGATGATTTGTTTTAAGATAATATTAATATATTACTGGAAAAGAAGATTTAAAGTAAACTCACTTAAAAATAAAACATCCCTTTAGGATCATGACCCAATGCAGGCTCATCATCACTTTGATTTTCTTCAGAAAAATCTTCATAATTAATGTCAAAGTCATCCTCAAACTCTTCTTCATCTATAATATTTTTTTCCTTTATCCCATATATCAGTTAATATTTCGTTAGCTCTAGAATGAAACAATAATAGCATAAAAAAATAATTCATTATATTTAAGAATACCTTTGAATTTTTTTGAAGCTCCAATCTCACTTTGTTTCTTTCTTTTATATATATATATGAGTAGTTGCTTCACTGTCAAAATTTTATTATAAGAGTAATTTTGAAATTTTGCTTGTTGTATATGCTCAGTACCGAGCATGTACCGCTCAGTACCGAACAAATATTACTGCTATATGTACAACGAGCATGTTACGCTTCATTCACGAGCATAACTATTGCTTCGATACTGAGCCGTGTACCTAGTGGTATCCAGAGCATGTGTACCGCTCAATATCCGAGCATATAATTACTCTGGTACCGAGTATATACCTAGCAGTACCGAAGCATGTACTGAGCGTATCGAGCATGTACTGAGCGGACGACTGAAAGAAAGCCGAATCAGGAGCAATGTTTAAAATTGCGTATTAGGGTAATTGAGGCGTTTTTCATTCGTGAGGCGAGGCGTAAGCCTCAAGGCGTTTTGCAGGCGTAAGCTCAAAATCAAAAGATTGCGTAAACATAAAATGTATAAATTTTTTATATCACTTAATGATTGAATAATATAATTAACATAAAAAAGCATAATGAATATTAAGTGAAATTTTCAAAATATCCCAATAATAAGACAACATGAAAATATAGTTCAACTCAAAATTCTATCATGTTTTCCTATAATTATTCCAGTATTCTTTCATTACAATAAATTCAAATTCCAAAAATAAATAACAATGACATATTCACATAAGAACTTTATTAAAGTCATCAGCACTGTATCACTAAGGGGGTTCTTCATTTGAATCATCAATTATGATAAATTGCTCTCTCCCCTTCCTCTCTCCTATAGAGTCCTCAATGTCGGGCATTTACTTCAAGATTTATGTAAGTTTTAATATATTATAGCGTGAGGCATAAATCTCATGCAGTGAGGCAAGGCGGGCCTCAACCAAGTTGAGGCGCAAGCCTCATAAAAAAAAAAACTTGAGGCGTAAGCATCGAGGCGTTTTTTACTGGAATTTGCGCAAAGGGCGGGCCTCAAGGCGAGCTCAATATTCGTCATATTTTAAACCATGATTCAGGAGTTATTCAAAGCTTTCATTACTGCACACTCAAAGTCAAGGCCACAACACCCGCTCACGCTGCTCCTTTCCGACCTAACCCTAGGCCTGAACGTTTCGTGCACTCACAACTTTCGGCTTCATTTCCTTGCTTTCTGAAAATCGTTATTTGCTTTTGAATTCGTTTCCTGAGTCGTCTCCTTCTGTACTTCGTCTCCTGCACTCACGGCTTTCGTCTCTTTCCCTCACGGCTTCGCCTCTAATTCGCCTTTCAATTCTCACAGGAAGCCCTAATTCCTATATGCGAATACACGAAATTTCGAATATTATCGGCTAACGTTTGCGAATCATTTTTATTATAATATTACCGAAGAAAAAATTTCGAGGCGGTGCCTCATACTGCCTCGAGGCGTTACACTCTAATGCGTACGCCTTGTGCGAAAAAATTATAGACTTCGCTGGATGGTTCAAGGCGTAAGCCCTGATACGCATGATTTCCGCCTCGACTTGAGGCGTGACTCAATGCGGACGCCTCGTCCGCTTTTTTAATGGTTGGTACTATCAAATGCTTAACATTCTATATACTAGCTCCCCTCAAATACCAGCATCGATTTGGAAAGATATTATAATCCCATTTAGATTTCCCGCACAGCCACTGTTATGCATTATAGAATAATATTATAATAGTGCCGAACAAAGGAAACTTATACCTTGAATGGCATGATTTCACTATTTACATCAAAAGATTTATTTGCAACGTTTATGATCATATATTAGTATACATCATCAAAAACTCAAAAAATCATGTCTTCAACAAGGTATCTTCCCATAACTAAAACAATGACTTCTAATTGATAACCTGCTATAGCTTAGTCTCTACTATGGTTCCGATCCTTCCATAAAATCAAAAAGATCCACAACTACAATAGGGTGAGTAATAATCCCAGTAACTTTCACAAGTTTACCAGAAAATTCTATAGATGGAAAGAACCAACATACATGTATTTTATAACTGTAAAACATGACAACATTGTATATACATAACATTAATTGGGATGCAAGTATGTTAGTAAACAGATATAACATGTATGTTTCTTGAAATCTTTTATGTGCCTAAGTCATGCATCGGAAATAATGATCATTCATCAATATAACAGGTTAACCATTTAACGTCATTTACAATTAAAGATTTAACTTAAAAAAATTATTGCATTAATTGATCTTCACTTACCAAGAACAATTATTAATATTTTCATGATTCATTGATATCACACTATTAAGAGTAATATCTGTATTTATGGTTATCATAGACATTACATATTTATTCTCAGTGACCAAGTCGTATGACTTGCTCTCTATGATGCACGGACACAGACACGACGACACGGACACGACACGACACGGACACGGGACACGGCTTTTTTTGAAATTATAGGACACGGGTACGGCACGGACACGACAATATATTTTTTATATAGTGTATATATGTACATTTCAAGATACAGGCCTTCTATCAGCACTCCTTCCATGGGGGTTTAAGCACATGGCAGGGGTCTAGTTGGCACTAGCACTAGCTAGCTCCCTTGCATAAGTTAGGGTTCACATTTTATTATCGAATGCATTTAACTTTTTCAAGTCAAGGCAAGGGTCATCTTACTATGCCAACTAATGATTGTTCATATAAACTTCTTATATGCTCGCTAAATTCGTATACTATTCATGACCAAAACTTGTAATTTGCTCTCCTGCTAAACTATGTTAAGTTGGCACATACTTAAAAGACACTGAATGCTGGGGGAAATGCTAAATTGTTAACTTAAAATGGTGGAGAACGTATGAAGAATAGAAAATTTTATCAATACTTATTGATGGGGAAATTTCAAATGCTATATGATTTGTAGAAATTATAGTAATGCTTATAAATGATGCTAATAGAGATTTATGCCATAGTTTGAGATAGATCTGTATTACAAATTGGTCAAATCTAGCTACTGAAATACAAAAAATGACTGGATCTAACTAAATAAGTGAAGATTTTAACCAAATTTTATGAAGATCACAGTAAGATGGGTTTTACCTTCGATATGGTCACCCTTCCCATTAAAGCATCATAAATATGCGCTAAAATCAAATATCCAAGTTGACTCATTTTGACAGTTCTCGCCCAAAATATTAGTGAATAATAAAATAAGAGCAGCCTTTTTATAGTATATGATTTGGTGGGGAAGCCATAATGAGAAAAGTGACATGGTATCCCTAATAATACACAAGGTTTAAAATTGCGTAACTGCGCCTCGAGGCGTTTTTTGTCCGTGAGGCGAGGCGTAAGCCTGGAGGCGGTCTGAGGCGTAAGCCTCACGAACACAGAATTGCGTAAATGAAAAATTAAGGATTTTAGCAGGAAAATAATAGCAATAGTGGAAAATAAGAAAGTAGATGCAATAAAATTATATCCCAAAGTACAAAATCACAAAATATTAGTTTAACAAAACTCCCAAAATACAAAAAAACATATAAAATGAAATCATATCCCATCACAAAATATCAGTCTTCAAGTGAATCTTCTTCTCCAATTGTATCTATGAATGCCATGTCATCTCGTTTGATCAATAATTATGTCACTCGAGATGCGAGCATCGTATCTCTCATAGTGTTCCGTTCGTCGGGCCAATCGTGGTCCCTGGTCTACTTAGTCAGAGGAGGTAGTTGACCCAACTGACAGAATGGATACCTTGTCGGCAAGCCTATGGGTTGCTTCGTCCAAGGGACCTTGTAGACCGGGGTTGAATGTTTGTCTAAGGGGGACAAATTTAAATCCACCTTAGCTAAACAGAGGGCTTGTGCCCTATCGATCATATCCATTGATTCATATCTCAAGGATTTAACGTCATTAAGGAGCGTATTGACCTCTGGCCATAACCGCTTCTGTGGTGCCATTTGGGCGAAACCATCTCGTTCAGAGGCCCCGGGTATAACCGTTTACCTGCAGTGCCATTTGCGGCGAAACTGCCGGTTAGAGGACACATACCACGTCCTTACTGCAAGAGATTGTTTGAGAAATGGATCCTATTGATATTTTCGACTAGGCATTTGGCTCTTTGTGAGCTGAAGTTATATTTGAATTTGTCCACCTCGGCAAACTTTTGCGGAGGGTGGATGGATTTTTGCTTTAAGTGTTGTGATGGATAATTATTTTAATATTTTTAGGATTTTTGGGATTTTGAGATTTTTTTGATTTTGTGGAGTTTTGGGAATTTGAATGGAATTTGAAAGTTTTTGTGAACCCCCTCCGGTTGAGATAACCAATTCAATGCGGCCATCATCGGGGTGTTTCGGAGCCTATTTCTCCTTATGGATCGAACCTTGTCAATCTGTCGGGCTGTTGTTGACAGAGGATCGGGTTTCGTAGGCTTTTTGCCTTTGATAGTGGAATTCTCATTGTTATAGCCTTGAAGGCTAATTTGGATGTTTTAAAGTAAATATAACGGTCGCCACAAAACTTATTATTTGTTAATGGTTCGAACCCTGTCGACTCCTATTGACCGTATAAAAGGATCGTTTCGAAACTGAATTCACTTGTCAACCCGGCGCAGCATCCCTAGACGTCAGTGTGTACCAATAACAACGCTCGTCGAGGCCCATGCAGGTATTTGATTACATTTACCCTTTTAGTGTGCCTATGTGTATACAAAACTATTGTGCACTGTGCTGGGGTGTTTTCTTGGAATAGACCCTTCTGTCTGCTTGTCGGAGGTTGCAGATCCGGTGGCGTGGCGTAGCAACTTCTGGATAGAATGTTGTCGCTTGCTTCGTACAGTGTAGACTGTCGTGCACTATTTGTTGATTTTTGTAGGCGGGTCATAGTGCACTAACTAATCTCCTGCTTTAAAATTTGTAGACGCATTCACATGATATTTTTGTTCGTGGTCGTGCTTTGCATACAAGGTCTTCTGGACTGACTGCATGCATTTGAATTTGCTATAGTTATTCTCACTTTTGCTTGTGACAATACATTTTTGTAGCGGTCATAAGTGCACTATCTAATCTCCTGCTTTAAATTTGTAGACGGCAATTCAACAATGATATTTTTGTTTCGTGGTCGTTTGCTTTTGCATACAAGTCTTCTGGACTGACTGCATGCATTTGAGTTTTGCTAAAGTTATTCTTGCATTTTGCTTGTGACCAATACATTAGATGCATAACGGATCTTCTCAACAGGTTGTAGGAGACTAATATTTGTTGCATATCGTCTGCTTCGGCTTGTGGGGAACATACATGTATTCTTGCCAATAATACTATTGCTAATGAATATGGGTGATTATTATTTGACTTCTGCATTCGTCATGCTTAGTAGTATATCAGATCTTCAGGCCTCACCTATGATCGTATTAGTGCATTTATATTGTACAATTCTTTCAAATTGGTTTGGGATTTACTGACATTAAATTGCAGTCAGGTATTTTGTCACTTATCCACCACGAATCTTTTTGATTAATCATTATTTTCATACCATTAGTTTGCTAAGCGAGATGTAGGAATTTTGTCCACCATGGATCATTGCTTATAAAGCAAATTACAATTGAACTTCCTGCTCATCATAAGTTTTCCACATGCCTTCGTTTTGTCACATATTTTCCGCAATTCTTTGAAAGGGGATCAAATCTCCGTATGCACATGTATTAGATCAAGTGTGTTCATTACAAGTCTCTTGATATTGAGTAAAAAGCTTGCATTGATGACTGCAATCATGGTATTGTTCAGAGGAACCCAAGCTTTATTTTGTAATTGAGTTTTATTCTTAGTAACCTCCTCTTGTAGATAGTTATGAACACACATTCCTTATCTCTATTCATGATTAGTAACATGTAAGAACCCTTTGATATTTCAATGAAATTCCTTGTTGTCGATTGTAGACATATCATTGCATACGAATCACCTATTATTACAATGAATTTGTCCGTTGTATTCAGTGCATGCCTCTTGAGTGTGCTTGTAGACTAATCGCATTAATGAATACAACAATGTTGTTAATTGATCACCGTCTCTCTCATATAATAGATCAAGCATTTAAAATTTTGTTTTGCATGGGTTTCATACTTTATTGTTTGAGTTCTTTGATCTTAGTCATTTGAGTTTAAGATTGTGTTCAAAACACAAGTTCAGCTACAAGTTTCATACAATTTTGATTCGAATTTAAGCTCATTTTGATTAAGTCTCTGTAGTTCATGTCACAGTTTGGAGTTTGAATTTGATGTCAAAAGTTCCTCTGTAATCTTGTTTGGTTCAAGTTCAATTAAGTCATTTGATTTAAGTCCACAAGTCTCATTTTCTTCAAGTCCTTGTCTGTATTTCAGACAAAATTTCGGCAGCCTCCCGGCTCTCCCTGTTTAGGGGAAAAACCAAGAGATCGCCTACACCGCCACGTCACTAAAAGACGTGCACGGTTGGTGTTGGTGAGACACCGGCGGCGGTTGTATTTGTGTTTTTCTCCCACCAACGCGCACTAAAGGCGAGGCTGCTGGGGTTTTAAAAAGTATTTTTTTGAAAAGAGACAAATTTTTGCTTTTCCCCCCGCCCGGGGTACTTAAAAGTGACCCCGCTTTTGCACACACGTGCCCACCGGGGTTTCCATCCTACCACGGCCAATAAAGGCATGCTTAGGACAGTTCTCCAATTTGCCACGAATATTGAGGCAAGGTTTTGAGTTTAGAAGAGTACGTACCTCCGCGGGGTTGTCGTGGTTGACACGTGGATCGAGGGGTCACTTGCTACTCCGTCGTAGGTGTCGTACCGGGTTCCCTCCTACCACGGCCACTAAAGGCGTGCTTAGGTGGTTTGCCGGTCCGACACGGACATCGAGAAAGGAAAGTGGGGGTGTTATTCTTTTTTGTTTTTATTTTATTTAACTAAAAAGGAAATCAATTATAATTAAATTTAAAATCATATTAATTATAATTATTTATTTAATTATAATAAAAAATATTTAATATATAATTAATATAATTATAATAATAATTAACTAATTAAATAAATAAAATAATCATTTATAATTAAATTAAATTATAATTATAAATGATTATAATTATTCATGTAATTATTTAATATTAGAATAATTAAAATATAAGTGATTAATTATTTTTAAATATAATTAATAATAATAATTATATATATAATATTATAATTAATTACGGTAATTTATAATTAATATAATTTAATCAATATAAAAAAATATTATAATAATAATAATATAAATAATATATATATATATATATATATATATATATATATATATATATATTATATATTACCATTATCTCCCTTCTATCTCTCGGCTTGGATTTACACAGGCAGAGAGGAAGTGAGTCGGAGCGGGGGATCGGC
>NW_021319322.1:692518-751978 GCF_001605985.2 Dendrobium catenatum
TGGAGTTCGGGCGGCTCTTTGGACGGGATTGGATGGAGCGATGGCCAGAGGAGATCGGTCCGTTGGAGTCGGCTATAGGTATGTGGATCGGTCTCTCTCTCTCTCTCTCTCTCTCTCTCTCTCTCTTTCTCACTGGATCGGAGAAGAGGTTGGAATAGGGAGAGGTCGTGGAAGCTGGGGTTCCGACAGAGGAGTGGAGGCAGTGACGGGAGAGGAGGAGAGGTATCGGGAGAGGAAGAGCTGCGTGTGGAGTTGAGCATGGAGGAGCTGGAGGTCGGGAGGAATTCGGGAAGCAGAGACGAGAGAGTGTCGTGGGGTCGAACGGGAGAAGAGCCGAGAGGAAGTAGCGACGGGAGGAATAGAATGGCTCCCGAAGGCTTCATTCGGTTGGCTTTTAAAGCCAACGAAGAGCAACGATCGAGGTCTGCGAGGGATTCTCAGGAGGCGACGTAAACGGCGCTGTGCTACAGTGTCTCGGCAGGATTTCGGGCAGGATTTGAGGCAGAATTCGTGGATCCTCCGGGCACAGGTATGTATGTAGGATTTTGATTTGAGCTTTCTTCTTCATTTTGTTCCGTTGGTTATTATTCAGAGGTCAACAGCGCCTCAGCCCCAGTGAGGCGTACGCCTCTTGAAAGCCCAAAATTGCGTAGCTATGAGGCGTTTTTGGGCAGAATTGCGCAAAGGCGCGCCTCTAATTGCGCAATTTTAAACAGAGATAATACATAATAGAAATTAATCAAAGTAGACCTAGATCCTTCTTTATTGTGTAGATGTTTGTTTTAAGGCTCAAGTCTTTATTGACTTCAGTTTTTGGGACATGAAAGATCAGATTTGAAACGTGGAACTTATGACCCTGCCCTATAGGTAGGGCGGCCTACTTAAGAATGCGTACTACTCGTTAATGAGTTGGAGTTTGAGTTTTAAAAGGAGTCTTGTAAGTTTTAAAATGATTGCTCGCTTTTCAAAATGATTGTATGGTTCTTAGAGCAGGGTATGTTTAAGTTCATCTTGCTTATAGCTCACATAGCATTTTTTTGTTTTTGTTTTCAAGTTAGGCATTTAGCATGTTTATTATAGCATATGCAAATAATTCTCTGTTGATGGTTGGTACATTTTTCAAGGACAACTACATATTTCAAGGCACTTGCATGGCTACCAAATTGTCATAATTGAGTTAATAAATGTCTCATGACATGTGTGCGTCGTTTGCAATTATTCAAATTCAGTTTCTTGAGTGAAAATTTTGTTGTTAAAATACATGCAAACATTTTATTTTTATTTTTATTTTGAATGGGTGCTTTCTGTTCGCTTGCGTGTTTATTGTAGTTTTGGTTTCAAAGTAGTTTATATCAAAATACATGATCATTTATATCCATCAAATTGGATACACGATCCAGTTGGTCTTACAACAAGCGTCAACTAGAGAGTCATTATCAAGCTTAACATCCATTCCACAATGATTAATTGGTTAGCCATCTTAATTCTAGGGAAACTAATAAAAACAGTAAGTGATCCAAAATCTAAATAATTCCTATAGGCAAAACCTAGATTAGAATATTTATAATGGAATAAAATCATAGGTCACTAATCTAATCCATCGATGAAGAAATTTAGCACTCCATAGTGTAACATGATTTGGGCACAATGATGTTCAAAGAAAGAGAGAAACCTTCTCAACATAGTCAGAGAAATATTTGTAATGAAGGACATATCAATCTAGCCAAGTTGGTCATTGGTTTGCATGTGTGGTGACATCAATGATAAACCACAAAAACATTCAGAGATGGAGAGAGAAACGTTCATTAATTGATTTGTCATAAATTTATTCCGTAGGGCAGTGAGAAATCTTGTCAAATAACATTTGATGTGCTTGCATGCAGACATTGAAAATAGAGTACAACATTTAGAGATGGAGCAAAAAATCTTCCTTAGCGGAATGTTATAAATATTTGTGTCAAAGTACAAAGGAATTTGAAGCATGCATGAAAATATCAAAGATAGAATACTTTACCATTTACAGATGAGGAGATAAACTTTCACTAGCAGATTCACCAAAAATGTGTGACAAAATAACAAAACCTTACACAATAGGGTATATAATTTGTATTTATGGCGGCATTAAGGGTAGAGCGTAATGATGTTGTTAGATTGAGAGAGAAATTTTTCCTAGCAGAGTTGTCTGGAAAATTGTATGAAAAAATTCAGAGAATAGGGTCAAAATAGACTTTGATGTGCATGTATGGTGAAATCGAGGACACAACTCAATGATTTTAGAGATGGAGAGAGGAAGTTTTTGAATAGCTTTTCTAGAAATCTATAGAGTGTATAGAAATCTCACCCATGATGTACATGCATGATGACATCAAGCATAAAACAAAATGACGTCCAAAGATAGGGAAAATTTTCTATTGGAGTTGTCAGAAATCTATGTGATAGAGTGCAAAAAAATCTGGACTTGGTGCGATGATGTGCATGCATGGAGAAATTGAGGATAGCGTTAGCGACTCTAGAGATAGAGAGAGAAACCATCCTTAGTTTAGTTGCCACAAATTTGTGAACTTTGAAAGTATCATGAGCTTGGGGTGATCTGTTCCATTTTGCTTTTCTGGAAAAAAGTATAGGGCATTATGAACATTCAAAGGATGACTAGAAAAAGGTCCTAGAAATTTCCCCAAGTTAATATGACGAGATTGATAGATATTTATTTTTAATTCTTAAGATTAAGGTTTCCATGGATGCAAAACCCCATTTCAAAAGTAGCTCTGCTAGTCATAACTTTATTAGGCGCTAAAATTAGTGTCAACCTGTACTTGCATTCGTATGGTGATAGAACTTGAAAATATTATTAAGTGGAGGAAGTAGTACTTTGTTCAGCTGTTTTTAATGTAGAGGCTTAGCTAAAGTATGTAAATACCATTATTTATTTTGGACCTCTACTTGGTTTTTTTGCATTATGTGAAATGCTATTGAGAAACTTGCTTTTGAATGTATGTAAACTTACGTGAGCTTCGCTGCTACTTGAAGTCTCTTGTTTGGAAACTGATTGTGGTTGTTGATGATTCAAATTTTCATTTGGTAAAAATGCTTTTTTTTTCCTTTGCAGTTGTTTTCTCACAATTGGTATGTGTTTATTTTTCTAACACAACCGGTGTGCGTTTATTTTTCTTAGTGTTTTGTTAATACACGGAAGTTTTATGTGATATTTTGCCATAATTATTTATGTTTTTGCCATCTATTCAAAATACGGATCACATTAACAGACATCAGACCATTAAAATTTTATTGTGACTTTGAGAGAGTCTCACAAAGCTAGGATGGATACTACAATTGGAAAGATATTTCTTGTTCTTGCTCGTCATTTAGAATGTTTAGGGAAATAAATGAAACATTAAGGAAAATGAAGAGAGTCTGGAGGGATATAGATCTGGAATGATATTCCTTCTGTTGTCTTTTGTTTACTATATTGTCTTTGAGAATGGAATGAAACACGATGAAATGTAATTTTGTTTCAACATCTTATTTGGCATTCTTTTGTTATTCATTTAAGCTTTCCAGTTGTCAAAAACCGAACAGAATGACCTTATACTGGCTTCGCTACACCTGTGGAGCAGTTGGCCTTTCTGCATGTTCATTTTGGGTTTTACGGCACAGCAGCTTAATGGGAAGTTCTGATATCGACAACTGGATACGGACTGCAAAAGAATCCACTACGGCATTTTGGGAAGAGCATGTAGAACTACCTGTACGAGTCCAATAAGCTTTTTCACTTTATTTTCAACTTACCTTTATGTTCTGTTACTTTGAGACTCGGTAGTTGATGACTTGTTAAATGATGAGTAGCTCATTAGGGTAGTATTTCTGTTATTAACGAGGAGGAAAAGGATTTTTCCTGATTATTTGATTTACATGCATAGCTTTAAATCTTTCAGTAGCTTGCTTCTTGAAAAAAAAAAGTTTGAGTGAGATGCACTTTGTTGCGGTTTATCAGGTCAGTTGACTAACTGATTTGTTTTTAGTACACTATATCATGGCTGCTTTAAATATTTTGAATGTTAGTAGTCATATCATTAAGGATTCACATCAATATTTTTTTTACCTGACATCATGAAATCCTTACCATGGTTTTTCCTTTACAATTTGACAGGGTACGTTATTAGCCAAAAACGTGATGCCTCAGCTATTCTAGAGGAAGGAACGAATGCTATTACAAAGAAATATTTATTATACTATTAAGCAGGCTAGGAATTGATGGTAATGTGGAGGGAGAATCATTGTAATATCTAATACAACAAATGATTATTGCACTATTAAGAAGGGTAGGAATTGATGGTAATGCAGACACGGAAGAAACACGGATTTGAGAAATCTGTGAAAAAAAAAAACTAGTACTTCTCTCAAGTGTTTGGCCAAAAATGAAGTCCACTTGTAAAAGATATGGGTAATGGACAAGGGAAACAGGTTAAAGAAAGATAGAAGCTTACATCGTAGATCTTGATAAAACTCAGCACACACAACATAGAGGTGATTCAAGTACACAATTTTGGTTTAAAGGAATATACAAAACCTTAAAGCGACTTTAATTTCCACAATAGAAGGTTGGTGAATTTCACTTTTTGATAGATTTTTTTTTAATCAAAATCAAGTGCTAAATGTCTCCTAAGAGGGCCCTTTTAAAGAAGTGTGGCTAAATGTCAAAAAGACTAAGATAACCCTTAACAATTAAATATCTCTAAAAAAAATCTATAATAGAAAAAAGGGAGTGAATTAGTAAGCATCCTATATGCCCATATTTTTAAGAGGTTGGTGAACAAAATATTAAGATAATAAAAAATACAATAAAATAAAGATATCATGTATGGTTCAAGTTCAAAATCATCATTTGAGTTAAATTCAGGTGGATGGATGGTTAACCTGTTCAAAATATGATGGTTTTGTTCTCTCGTGTCAATTTAATGGTTTTAGTCAGCCAAATTTAGAGGCTTATTGTTGTAGCTTCCAAGGAATTTGATTAGTAGCCTGAATTTACTCTTCTTAAGCATCCATAATTTCATGTATGTGGCATACTTTGATGTGAATTGGTAGTTCTTATCAAACAATTGACTCGATAGCTATCATTGAGGGTTGTTATCTTATTTTAAGGTGATTAAACTATGTGGCTGAGGACTTGGTATTGTATTTGTGGGTTACCTTGTGAAGGGAGCTCTATGTTAAGCCTTAAACCTTGGTGAATTTTTTTTTCTATAGCATAATTTTATAAGAAAATGATAGGAGTAAAACAAAAGGGCAATTAACAAGAATTGCGAGAGAAAAAAGAAAAATAAATAGGGCAAACTAAAGATATCATGGAGTACAAGCTCAATTAACTTGCCTAGCTTGGAGCTTGGTACAAAAATGGAGAATGCCGATAAATTTTTTTCTTATTACTATCCTATCTTGTGAATATGATATGAAGCCTTTGATTCATGGTGCCTTGTTACTCAAAATGCTTCCATCATAATCAGGAGGATGTATTTAATTATGAGCTCCTATGCCTTCATCAATAGGAGAGAGGAACTCCTAGAGCAGGGGGATCAATATCCACATTAATTATGAGAGATATAAGTTGAAGTCGAAGGAATAGTAGAGGTAGGTACATTAGATGCAACTTCTAGAGGATCAATTTGTCATACATTTTGAGAACAAACCTCCATTAATGAAAGAGCAACAATCATTGAAAGATACAGGTGGCATGACCATTTGAATGAACTTTATGATCCTGAACATGTAATTTTCTTAAATCTAGATCTACTCTGAAGCACTCAAAGTGAATGTGATGCACTAGGATCTAATGGAAGGATTAAATTTCAAATCGATAATTTAACATCTCAACTATCAACAGAAACAACCAGAGCTATTATAAAATCTAAGCAATAAAAGCAACTTGACGTGTTTCATTTCATCAAAATGCATATATAATATCCCAATCAAATTTCAATCATCTATACATCGGAAGAATTTAAAATTGGATTAGAAAATAATACCTCAATCGTTTAGACTAAGAAGATCTTGCCTCTATACCTTTCTACTCTATTGGGCCTTTGCCTTTTCCTGAAATGTCAGAAAATATCGTAGACCAAGCTTAGTAGACTTTTTTCAGTACTCATCATTGATATTAGTATCAAAATTTAAATTTTATATTGTAGTTAATTAATTAAAACAAATACAATGACTTGTAGAGAATAAATAAAGTATTAATAGAGCATGATTTTTCAGGGTTTCAGCGTTTACTTGATTTCTAAGTTCTTATTTATACATTTGAAGTCATTTTCATAGAGATTTCGGATGCATCAGAAAACACTTGCTATTAGAGGTTCGCTTACACTTGACTTTCACATTTCATTAGGGTTTATCCAGATTTTCATGAATTATTAACATTCAATTTAGAATGTTACTTATATTTAATTTAATTATTAACATGAACAAGCAGAAGGTGGTTTGACCAAGTATTTTCCTATTTCAGTTGGATTGCATCAAGAACCAGCTTTAAGCCCATATCTTTTTTGCTTTAGTCATGGATGTTCTTACTAGACATTTGCAAGAGGATGTACCCTGGTGTATGCTTGTTGATGCTATTCTTCTTGTTGATAAGATTAGAGAGGGAGCTGAAGTTAAATTGAATTATGGAGGTCAACTTTAGAGTCTAACGGTTTTCTTTTGAGTGGATCTAAAACCGAATACATGGAGTGTAATTTTAGTAGTAGCAGATCTAGTGGGGTGATTGTGGCTTTGGGCTATTAAGTCATTAATAAGCGTACACATTTTAGATATCTCGGATCTATTGTTCAGAGTGGTGATGAAATAGATGGGGATATTATTAGTAGAATTCAAGTTGGATTGTTGAAGGGGAGGAAAGCATTGGGCATGTTGTGTGATAGTAAAGTACCCCTTAAATGTAAGGGAAAATTCTATAAGATGGTGGTGAGACCTGCAATGCTTTATGGCACAGATAGTTGGCCATTAAAAGAGAAGTATAAAATTAAGTTAAGTTGCAGAAATGAGGATGCTCTGGTGGATGATTGGCTTACTCGTAGAGATAGAATGAGAAACGTGCATATACATGAAAAGCTTAGAGTAGCTCTAGTGGCATATAAGATTAGAAAGAGTCTCCTTAGATGGTTTAGTCAAATAAAACATTGACCTACCGATGACCCAATTAGAAGAGTAGATGTATTAGATTTGGCCTATGTTACGTGCCATACTCCTGACACCACCGATCAACATCGTAGAGTGCAATAGAGAAAACATGAAATCCTTCGACATTTAAAATATCGTTTCTAAACATATTCCTGTCACAATTCACCACATTCCTCTATAAAACAAAAACATCCAAAATATCTCATTTAAATCATGCATATATAATTATATAGACATTAAGAAGCCAAAAATATTACAATAATAAACAACCTACATACCTCTGCTGATACCACCTATCCTGTTATACAACAAAACATGAAGTTTTATATTGAACTGAAGTTATTCTGCTTCCACCTTATTTCCCCCCCCCCCCTCTAATAATAACAATCAGAATTAAAATCTGGTGAGTTATGAGGCTCAGAAAGATATGAAATTCTAATAAATAATTCAATGAATAGTATAATGAACAATATGATTATATTCTTAATTGACATAAACTCATAAGGTAATTTGCAACATAATTGAAAAAATATATATATGCTTATATGAATGAGTAATAACATGTTTGCTACAGTATCATAGGTAGCCATAGATCATGTCCTTTAATGATTGAAACATCATATTTTGCACTAAGAATTATAAGTATCTTACATTTTCTTCGAAGCCTGTAAATAATATCATAATTGGATATCTCAGGTTTTAGCCATATGTATAATATAAAATTAGCTTTTATAGCTTCATAATATTGTTTAATGGTGCATAGGTAAGAACCCAACATTATCGCCATTAAATTATGTTGAGATCCTTTTTGCCTCTATCAGGATCTCTTTTGCCCCACCTGTGTAGGTATTATAACATTTCATTGTCAACTCTCAATTAATATAATATTCATTAAGGCTTCAAAATTTCTGAACTTATATTTGACTGATAATTTCATGCTTAATGACTTACTATAATATACAATGCTTGCATAAAAAGAATAAGAAACTAAAATATAACTGAGTGCTTTTCTTTTCAAAATATTGCTAATTAGGAAAACATTTATCTAATCATATAATATTTCATTTTAAAATAGAATTATTAAAATTTACATTTGATTGTTCATACCTGATTGTTTGATTGTAGACCCACTCAACCAAATTGCAGTAGCTTTAATGATGCATTTTTACTCTTCATTTTGGTTAAATGCAGTTATACATGCCTAAAAATAATAACATTTCCTTTTTAAATTAAAATTGCATTTTTTAACCCCGCGACGAGTTGCCTCCTCGATTCCTACACCTTGTATCCTTTTTCTCTTGTAAATTAATTACATAATTCACATTTCTTAAAGCTTATAATTCCTATAATTCCTTTTTTCAATATATTGAATTAAGTCCTTTTATCCCACAATAACAATTTTACATTGCAATCTCCCCTCTTCATAAGTCAGTTAAAATACTAAATAATATTTTGGTATAATCTCTTTGAAGAATATTACCAATATTTAAAAATCTATGATACAACTATAATAAAATCAAAATGCTTACCTCAGATCTCTCTCCCTTACTACTCTCTTTTCCCTTCTTTGTCTTCTTCCATCGAAGTAAGCTGCTCACCCTCATCAAATTCTTCCCCGGCTTCCATGGCTCTCCTACACCAGCTTAACTCCTTCAGCACAGTAGAACTCGAACACTCTGCTTCCTCTCCATAGAATACTGCAAGTTAGTGTTGCAATAGTTTTTTGGGTCAGGTTCGGGTCCAACTCGAAATGACCCGCCCTCGACTGCTTCAACATGAACTCGACCCGATTACACAAGCGGGTCAGAAATTTTAACCTGGCCCGACCTGCCCCTAATACAAGTTAACCCAACCTAACCCACAGACCAGGTGGAGCTGAGAGCAGGCAAGAGCGTGGGTCGAGTTCGGTTGGAGCGGGACATCGTATGCTACACGGGGCACACGATGCGGGTGGGAGGAGCGAAATACGCAACCTGCATGATGCATTGTTGAGCGGGGATCGCTGGGTCACCGCGCTCGGGTCTGCTAGTGCGGAAGTGGTGCGCGGGTGCAGACTGAGTACATGGGTCATTTTTCAGGTCATTCTTGGGTTAGGGAGTTGTCTTGGACCTGACCCAATTTTTTAAATGAGTTTGAAAGTAGAACTCGAACCTGATCTGTTTAATAAACAGGTCAACCCAATATCAGAGAGTGCTTTTTTCACATATTAAAACATCTCCAATGCCATGGTATAAATAGTGCAAAACAAGTGCAATAATTAATAAATTATAAATTCAATGTGGTACTCAGATAATACATGAATTACTTTTAAAAATCCGCATTGCTTGTATAATATCATGCTCATTGAATTTTTGACGAATATTCACATAAACATTTTAAGGTTTTTATGTAACTATTGTAATTGTCAGAAAAATTTCAATTAATTTATGTGTTCAAAAAATTGTATAGGAAAAACCAACCTGTAAAAATCTAAATTCTTATAATCTAAACATTCAAGATAAAGCATACGATAACATATTAAAAGTTATACGGTGAAAACGTTGTAAAATCCGAGAAAAACACATTTATACATAATTTTCTATAATACCATTGGAATTGAAATCAGAGACTGGGGTTTAAAATTCTACGTCGTGCTCTATAGTATCCTAAACAGGCTTGACAAATGATTTTTGAATTTTGGTTGCCAATACCTCTCTTTTTCTCTATCCTCTTCTCCTCATTCCTTCTCTAGCAAAATGGCTAGGGGTGAGGGGGTTAGTAAATTGTTATATATATATATATATATATATATATAGCGCCGCTGCGCTCCCAGAATCTCACAATTTGAGGGCTTGGAGCCACCTAGTGCTGCAACGCAAGCTCAAATTCTCCTCCCCATTCGAGAGCTCAATGCCATGATATTGCGCAACCCGATGCCATGGTACTCCCAGTGAAAATTTAATGAATTGAAATTTACTTCCTCAGCCCACTTCTTGACTTATGGGGTTGTTAGACACTCTGGGGCTTATAATTATCATTTAAATTTAAATTAAATAAGTATTAAAAATAATTACTTGGTTTTTTCATTTTGTGAATATTACAATGAACCCGACCAAAGATTTTATAGAAAGAGTAATATTGGTGGATGCTTTCAAATTCAACATTTTATGACATTAACCTCTAGACGATGTATTAATCCATTACTCCCTGTGAATAATAGAGGTAACATCCAATTCCTCTAGGACCCTATCCATTAATGGCCTAGAAAGACGTATAGTATCGACATTAGTTTGTAAATATTTGACAAAAATAGATGTTGCTCCTGCCAAAGGTGGCAATGGGGAGTACATACATCAATGGTTCGTAAAGAGAAAGATGGGAATATATTGCCTGAATTGGTTACTCGAGAAGGCGAGGGGAATTCAAGCAATGAGAGAATAGAGAGAGGGAGAGTAATAAAAATTACCATCAATAAATTGGGACACGAGATTTTATCATGTTTTGATTGAATGACCAACATCCATTATGCAAAGTTGTTATTAATCCAAGAATTGATTATAGTGAGTGCAAACTGGAGAGGATGGATGTCCATATAGTCCGAGCTATGATGTTTTTCTCCTATTAGAGAGAATAAGCACAAAAAAATCAGAGTGAGGCTTTTAACCTGGACGGTGGAAGTGCTCCCATACGTCTTCTTTATTTATCGTAACCCTTGTGAAGCAGGCGAAGTTGAAGAGTAACGAACAACTGGAGAAGCGGAAAAACAAACCTGCGGTTATAACAAGATAACAAAACAAGCATTGCCAGAGAAATATGACATAAGAAAAAAATAGTTTAGTTTAATTATTTTAATTAAAATTAATTAAGAATCTAATGTAATTAATAATTAAATAATTACTTAGATTGATTGATAATTAGCTTAGATTTTAATTATATTATTTATAATGGTTAGTTAATAATGACAATTTAAATTAAAAATTAATAATTAACTCAAATAATTAAAAACATAATCAAAATTAAAATTAATAAGTTATTTCATAATTAAATTATTTTTGTAATTGTAATTTATTGACAATAATTAAAACTAGAATTAATAAGAAACTTTTACTTCAAATGTAAATTAAATTAAAACACATTAAATTTGATTTGTTAATGAACTAAATGATATGAAATTGACTTATGATATTTTATTATATTAAATGATATGAAATTGTATTTTTTATCATGTTATATTTTATTTTAAAAATAATTTTTTTTTTCACTATTTATTCACCCTTATTATTTAGTAGATTAAACATGTACTATAATATATTAAATGTTAAAATTGAACAATATATGTAATATAATCTCATATCCACTTGTAGCACTTAAAATGCCTTTCATATTTAATTTTATAGTTAACCTTAACTATTAATTTAGGCTTTGGGTCTAAATTGATTCAATTTTTAATAATTGAGGCGTTGACCTCTAACTGATCGATCTGGCCCACGCTAAGCTCGGCCGGCTCCCACTACCTACGTTCGCACATAACTTCCCCTCAATCTCTCAATCACTCACATACAAACCCCCCATCCCACTCGTCTCCCTTATTCGTTCAAAAAAAAAAAAACCCCAAAACTCTCTGGCTTTAGCTCTCTCGTCTTCTCTGCGCTGATCCCGTGCGTGCTGCCATATGTCTTTGCACGAGCCCACGTGATAGACTTGCTCTAGCCTCCATAATGTAGCCGCACTCGTCTGATTCGCCGACCATGATCTCGACCTCCCTCTATCGCTCAGAACGCGTAATCGACCTGATTCGCTTCCAACTCTCTAACACTTGGTATGCTTGCGTAACTTGGGTCCATCTCTATTTTCTTGAAGCATGAGTGAGGAAGAGGGATTTTCTTTGTAGGATTGACGATTATTATTATAATTAATAATAATAATAATAATAATAATAATGCTGGGAGGCTACTAAACTTGCAAAACGAGAGCTTCGTTAATTAATGAACTAATTAACCTAAAACTCTATAATTAAAATTTTAATTGACTTTTTAATTAAAATCTAAATGAGAAATTAATTTAAATAAAAATTTAATAATAAATTAATTAAAACAAATTTGAAATATTAATTAATTTAAATAATTAAAAAAACTAATTAATTAATTAACATCAAAATAAAAATCAAAATCTTATTGAACATTAATTTAAAATTTAATTTAATTTACTAATTAATTAAAATAAAATCAAAACTCTAATTAACTAAATCATTTCATTTAAAATTAAAATTTTAATTAATTTAACAATTGATCAATAAATTTAAGAAAACAAATTTAAATCTTCTGATTAAAGTTAATTAATTGAGTAATACACTTAAAGATTTAATTATTTAATAAAATTAAAACTTTAATTAATTAATTTAAAACTAAAAAAAGAATCTTTTAATTAATTTTTAATTAACGAACCAATTAATTAAATTAATTGAGAAAATTTTAAATATATTCAAAATTTTAAAAATTTTGTTAACGAACAAAGCAGTTAATTCTAATTTAAAATTTAAGCTTTTAATTAACTAAATTAAAAAACTATTAATTGGCTAATTAATGCAATTAACAACAAATAATAAAATAAAATGCAACTAATTAAAAGAACAATGTTCTTATTATACAAACTTAAGTACATCACACACGAACTAAGGTCCAAACTTCTAAAACTAAAACACCAAAATTCAAAACAAGGAAAACTCCAAAATCCCTAAGCAAACTTAAACCCAACTCCTAGTAAATTCAGCAACTCCTAGATACGAACACCTGCAAACAAGTTGTAACAGCTCAAACTTTTAATTATAGAGATATTATCCATTTTGGCCTAAGGGCATCATGGTTTTGTCCTGTTGTATAACTTCTCAAGAGGTCACTCACCCTATGATTTTTTTGGGATAAGCACTCTTAACTGCGGAGTTTCTTAAATGAAAATTTTACCATTACACCAATTGACGTCTCAATGTTTAAGAGTTTAGTTTCTATTTACTTAAGAGGTCTCACAATCTCCCCCACTCAAGTAATTGACGTTGATTATCATCTTTATCTAAGAATCATTCACCAGGCAAATAGGATTTTAGTGGCCCATAAAAGTTCAAGTGGTGACTCCCGGAATGTAGCATTTTGTCCCATACAAGATTCAAGAGGTGACTCCCTTTGCGTAACATTTAGTCTTGTATGACACTTAGTTCTCATTTTATGGCTGGTGTATTTCTATGATACCAATTGTAACAATCAAAATTCTGAACAATTAAGATATTGTCCCCTTTGACCTAAGGGCCTCATGGTTCTATACCAATAGGAGGTCACACATCCCAAACATGCTTAACTGTGGAGTTTCTTAAATGAAATTTTAACTATTACACCATAAGGTGCTTTGATGTACAAGAGTTTAACTTCTTTTTACTTAAGGGGTCTCACACAAGTAAATAAAAGTCAGCGTAGGGTGGTAAACAAAACTAGCATTGTAAGAAGAACACTAGTACGGTAGGTAAAAACAAACAACAAAAAAAGTGTTGAAAGTAAAAAAACTACTGAAAGTAAAACTACTACTGTAGGTAAGACTAGTGCTGAAACAAATAAAGCTATTACTGTAAACAAGACACTAGTACAGGTGGTGAAAAGCACCAAACTAAGTATCTAATGCTAAAGCCCCCCCCCCCCCCCCCCTCACAAACCCCCCCACTATGCTAAACCCCAGCTATCTCAAGTTCACTTTGCAACCTCTAATAGAGGCTGTCAGAGCTGTTGCAGGGGCTAATTCTAATAGAAGCATTAAGACCCACACGTTAGGAAAAACTCTAGGTCAATGTATCCTAACCCTAAATCCCAACTACGAGTCTCTTCTAAGCGAAGCGTAAGACCTGCATGCTCGGGAAACTTCCAAGTAAATAACCCTAAACCCAAACTGACAGGCTACTTCTAATGAAAGCCGTAAGACCTATCTTATGGGCTGTTTTCAATGAAATTACTAAGATCCCTTTTTCAAACCTAAACCTATGGGCTATATTTAATAGAAGCAACAAGACCAATTTTTTGAATAAAACCAACGGGCTACTTCCACGGGAAGCTGTGAGACACACTATCTGGGCTATTTCAATGAAAGTCGTAAGCTCTGGCCCAAATCCAAATATACTGGCAACTCCTAAGCAACGTTTTAAAAGGCGAAATCGGGAATCGAGGCGTTTTTGATAAGCGAGGCGAGGCGGATCGAGGCATAAGCCTAAAAAATTATAAAAATAAAGTAATTTAAAATTATAAATAATGACAAAAAATAACAAAATATTATGTCAATTGTGAATTTGATGATTTGTTTTAAGATAATATTAGTATATTATTGAAAAAGAAGATTTAAAATAAACTCACTTAAAAATAAAACATCCCTTTAGGATCAAGACCTAATGCATGCTCATCATTACTTTAATTGTCTTCAAAGAATCTTCATAATTCATGTCAAAGTCATCCGCAAACTCTTCTTCATCTATAATATTTTTTCTTTTATCCCCTATATCAGTTAATATTTCATTAGCTCTAGAATGAAATAATAATAACATAAAAAATAATTCATTATATTTAAGAATATTTTTGAATTTTTTTGAAGTTCCAATCTCACTTTCTTTCTCTCTTATATACATGAGTAGTTGCTTCATTGTCTTCATTGACATGAGTTTCTCCTTCTGCTTCAACTTCAGAAACATCAGCATTCTTAGGAGTAACCTATTCATCATCAGATTGTAAATCATCAATAAGTAAAGGGTCAATTTCATTATCAATGCTTCATTGCTTCTGTAATTTGAGATGTCTATTTTTCAATTTTTTGTTAAGCATAATATTAACTAGTTTATTCCTTCGTTCTGTCAATCAATTTCTTCTCTTAGTATGAATTTGATTGAACATTTGCTTGACACTTCAACTTGAGTTTCATATTTCCATGCAGGATCTTTCCTTCTTTTGCTACTAGTCATTGCTAATAATTTATAGAAATAAATAATCAACATCAAATTATTGATTTATACAAGATTTTTATTTATTCACAGGCAAAGAAATCACAACACAATTTTATTGTAAGAGTAATTTTGAAATTCTACTTGTTTTTAAGTTCGTAAGTTGTTCGTATGGAAAGATACAGAGCGGTACCGAGCATGTACCTAATGGTACCGAGCATGTACCGCTCGATATCGAGTATGTATCGCTAGGTACATGCTCGGTACCGAGCATATACTGTTAGGTATCGTTAGGTACTGCTAGGTATCGCTAGGTTTCGCTAGGTACATGCTTGGTACTACTAGGTATCGCTAGGTTCATGCTCGGTACCGAGCATATACTGCTAGGTACCAAGCATGTACCTAGCCATACCTAGCGATACCTAGTAGTACCGAGCATGTACTGAGCAGATGAATGAAAGAAAGCCGAATTAGGAGTTTTTCAAGCTTTCGTTACTGCACGTCAAAGTCAAGGCCCACAACATTGCTCACCTGCTCTTCCGACCTAACCTAGGCCTGAACGTTTCCTGCACTCACAACTTCGGCTTCGTTTCCTGCTTTCGAAACCATTATTGCTTTTGGCTTCGTTTCCTGCGTCGTCTCCTTCCGACTTCGTCACTTGCACTCAGGACTTCGTCTCCTTCCCTTACGTTTTCGTCTCTTTCCCTCACAGCTTCGCCTCCAATTCGCCTTTCAATTCTCACAGGAAGCCCTAATCCTATACGCGAACACGAATCGGCTGCGTCGTATTTACATATATACCAAATAAAAAATTTCGAGGCGGTGCCTCGTACGGCCTCGAGGTGTTACGCTCTGATGCGTAAGCCTCATGCGAAAAAACTGTACGCTTCGCTGAATGGTTCGAGGCTAAGCCCCGGTACGCATGACTTCCGCCTCGACTTGAGGCGCGACTCAATGCGGACGCCTCGTCCGCTTTTTTAATGGTTGCTCCTAAGTGGAACCACAAGTCCCAACCTAAACCAAATCAACCTATATCTAACCACTTTAGTTTACTCGGGATCCCTGAGAAGAAGCAACCCATGATTGCTAATCAGATTCACTGGATACTACGATCAATGATTGTTAGTGTTGGTAGACTGAAAATTATGTTATTCCCGGGATAATGAAACCATGGGATCTTGATCGAATCTACCTCCATCCCCCATAACCAAAAATAAAATTGTTGCACATCTAAAGTATTAGTTCATCCTTAATCGAGAGTTCTCTTTAATGCAATATGAGGGGTAATTAACTATGAGGGCTTGCTCTCATAGGAAGAAAGAACCTAGATCTAAATAAACCCTGATATCACTCTTAGGGGTAATCTGGTTAATTACAATTTTTCTTAAGAAGAATGAAATCCTATGGTTGCAAAGCGGGATTCATGCCTACGTGTTGTTTTTCTCGAGTGAAACATGAGATACTAAATTAGCGTAATGTGAAACTTTGGGACTAAAATGAACATTTATCCATTGTCGGGGACTATTTTGAGCTTTTGCTCTATCCAATAATAAAAAATTTGCAAACTTGACGGCAAGCATTTTAAATCTACAATTAAGCATAAATGGGATCAAAGTATTATGTAATAATGAAGTGTCTCATCCCCAAGTTGATTGTGGTAGAGCTAAAAATATTAAGATGAATACAGTAGAACTCTGTCAAAAATAATTTTATTAAAAATACTAGGTGGTAAGGATATATAGATAAGAGAAGCTAGAAGATGTATCAAAAAGATTGGTTGACAAGATTATTGCAAACATGTAATGAAGCAAAGAGATAGAATAAATATAAAATGACAAGAATATGCAAAACGATGTGCAAAATAGAGTTAATACTTTATGCATCTCTCAGTATGAAAGAATGGAGGTGAATTCATGAAGCCAACGTCGAATAACTATGATAAGGTTAATATGATGATTAGTTGATTATAGGAGTGTTGCAAATTAAGTTTTTTTTTTGGAGAAAAATATATATCTAAAATAATTTTTGGAGAAATTTGTTGCCATTAGTTCAACTATGGTCTAGGTGGCACTTGATGACCATTTAAATGAAAGAAACATGTCTTGCATGAAAAATAATTTGCTGAAGAAGCATCTGAAGCACTTCTTGTTTTGATCTCGTATAGTGATCATATGGTTAGAGCAATGTTAGACTCAATATGATTCGAGTAAAAATTTCCAGAATCAAATCAACAGGGACATCATGATCATCATCACTGAGTTGAGCTCAACATAAATGAATATGTGACAAAACTCGAAAAGATAGTTTGAGGAATGATATTACGGGGATGATGAGAGTGTCATCCATTGAACACAGGATAGTAAAAGACTTGTGTTTTAGACATTAATAATGAAGGGTAGAAATTGCACACTTAATAATATCAGTGGATGTAATTGATGTCAAAGGATTAGGAAGTAAAAAGTGTTATGGATATAAGTTGTGCATAAATATTTGCATAGAATAGGTTGAAAACCTCATGCAACACAATATTATTGAATGAAGATTGTGGACTCATAAAGCGAGTCAAAGTAGTTGGGATAAGGCTAATGTTGCTGTTGTGGATGTTGAAGATTAACAAGCTTATATTGCTTTCTCATGCTTCGAACTGCTCCATTCTAGGCTTCTAAATTATGACTCAGTTACTTGTAAAGATGATATTACCTAATCTTGTTTGTGATTCATGACTTTTCTGTTGTTTCATCAGCTTATATCTATTAGGGATGAGCTTTTTGAGACTTTCCGGAAGAGACACAAGGGAGTTATGGAAATGGAAGAAGTGCAATTGACTGCAAACTCTCTTCACAGGTAAACCCTTCTGCTGATACCTCCGTACTGTTGGTCAATGGCTTAAAATACTAATGTTTTTCCTTATTCCTTGCATTCTTTAAACTTCACTATTTCTTTTTCTCTTAGCATGCCTAATCTAGAAACCTTATCATGCGTGTATTATCCCAATGTTTCCATAAATACTTTTTTAGTTGAAGTTCATTACTTAATTAGTTAATTTTATTGTGCAAGACTAAGATTTGGCATGGCCCAAATCACAACATTTTATTCTAATCTTTTGATTTGTGGAAGGAAACCAAATTAGTTTCCGAATCGCTCAATTAAATTCCTTGCTTTTGGATTTATTTTATACTTCTTTTTTATTCTTGCTCTTCCAACGGACTGGAAATAGGAACTACAAAAATAGGGACGGGAATAAATATTTTAAAGGGGGAAAAGGAGAATAGCAATGCCCAATTTGTCTCTAGACACTATTTTCATTATATATCTAACTAGTTGTGAAATAATGGATAGAAAGATAAATTAAATTATTTATCAACTTCTTTTGTATTCCTCTTACTTTGCTCCTAAGACGCTAGGGTTTGAGGATACGAGCAAAGCATAGTAATTTCACTAATGAAGATGAAAGAGTATTTTAAATAGCATTTTAGTATTTTTTTTTTAAGTATGTCGATGCAAACTATTCAGATCTCATGACAGCAGATTATGAAGTAAGAGTGACTCAGATTATTTCACGCGTTAGCAATTTTTAGTGTAATTATCCTACTTGATAGTTAGAGTGAACGTCTTGCTTGCCCTGTGAGAAAAAAGAGTGGTTGGATGACTGCTCTTGGGCATCTGATTGTACCTTTCAAACGTGATTGCAACTAAAGAAAACCTTGATTTTTCGGGTTTTGTTAGTTGGACAGGAAATAATTGGGAACCAATAATAAAGCAGAAGAAATAAGTAATGATGATTGATGAGTGAATTACTTTTGATGTTAATGTTAGTTTTGTGTCTTTGAATCAAAGCCTGGCCACTACTTGAAGAACCTAAACGTATGCAATTGACAAAATTACTCTGTAAATGATAGAAGAAGGGGTTTAGAAATAGTTGATTTTCAGTTAATTTTTATATGGTTTTTTTTAATATAGGAAATCATTTGCTAGTTGTTCCTTTGATTTAAGAATGAGAATTCTTCAGTTTTAGTTTTTTTCTTTGAGCAAGCGATGTATCAGGCATTTGTTGCTTGAAATATCAAGAACGTCTCTTCTGAAATATTAACATTTTATTCAGCGCTATCTGCTGATGTGACAGTAAATTTTACTTCAATTATGAAGATAGTTAAATTATGTATGAGCATCTATGAAATTAATATTGGATCTGAAGAGTTCCAAACATGCAACTTTTATTCTATGAAGCTGTTTGGAGATTCTTTGTTTTTACCATAATACTTTCGGAATTTGCAGGATGCTGCTAGCTTTCAGCGAACAAACGAAGGGCCAGAAGCTTCCAGAAAATCTAACAGATCAAGAAATGATGGAAATAGTAATGTCCAGGTGAGAAGATCCTTTACTGGCCAAATACTGAAATTCTTAGCATGTGCTTGAAATCAATGAGACAAATTATCATTATTCAGTTTTCACTCATTGGATCTAATCGTTCTTTTCATTTTCTTTTTTGGCACAGTTTTTGGTTGATGTTCTTGTAATAAATGCATAGTATAAATTACAGGTTGACTGCCTGAGCAGGCTATAATTTTAATTTTCTCAATCATTATTCTTGGTTGAAAAATTCAAGTTTTCAACTGCTAACCTATCATTTGGTTAGTGTTACATGTCAAATTTATCTTACTCATATTATGTGCTTATTATTGATATGGAATTCTCTCCAACATCTAGTTTAGTCCGATTGGGTTGACCCACTTCTATAGATCCAAATTAGGGTTGTTGACTTGTTTTTTTAAAAGAATAATTTTATGACTTGATATGAGCAAGGGCGGATTCACGGTTTGCTTAGGGTGGGCATTTCCCACCCTCAAAAAAGAATAATAGAACTAGTTTTGGTATTTTGCCCCCCCTGAAATATTAATTTTTTCCCTAATCTTATCAAACCTGCCGATCACGCCATCAGCCGCAGCCGCAAAATATTTCGCGAAATGAAGACTTTGAAACCTCTTCTTCGCAGCAGGCAGCTCCCCTCTCTCACATCTATTGAGCCATTGAGGAAAATCTTTCTTGCTTTCGAAGCACGAAGAGAAAAAAAAAAACTCTTCTAACTTCTTTCAAAGCAAAAGAAAAATCCATAAACAAAAACAAAGAAAATAGAGGCGAATCTTTGCTGTCATCTATTGAGCCATTGAGGAAAATCTTTCTTGCTTTCGAAGCACGAAGAGAAAAAAAAAAACTCTTCAAACTTCTTTCAAAGCAAAAGAAAAATCCAGATAAACAAAAACAAAGAAAATCAATCTTATGAGCAGGTCGTTGTTTTTTACTCAAAAAATCCTTATATAAATTGGAAAATAGATTAAATAATATTCTCGATCTTCGAGGAAAGAGTTACATTCCTTAATATTCTGGATGAGTGACATTTTTATATTACAATTAGCAAGTTTGTTGAAGTAAGAAGGATTTTTTGTACCCCTTCAAGTGCCATTTTACATAAGATCTTTGGTTTCAATAGATTTCCTTCTCTTTAAGCTTATCATAAAGCCATTTATCACCCTGATCATCTTTCTCCAACCCTTGAAGAGAATGAATTTCCAATTATATAGAACAATCTTAAAATGATTTATATGATAAGCTTTAACTATTTGTTAGAAGTTCTGAAATGTTTATTTTACTTCTTTTACTAGGCTTTTGAGAATGGAACGATTCTTAAAGCGAAAAGAATGTATCGAGATTGATATTAACAATCTCCATGCTGACCTTGGTCTTAGACCATCAATCTAGAGTTATGATGTGAATGAGCATGATAAAGCTCGTAGAGCTTATTTGTTGAAGTGTACGCATCAACCAAAAAATCATCATTTTCCTCAAACAATGATAGGAAATATTGCTTATGATAAGGGAAAGTTAATTCGTCTTGCAGAGTTATATCCATCAGATTTCTCGATGGTCAATTTTATGTCTCTTGAACATCAGTTGTCTACTTATATTATTGATGTGCACACAAGTGATG
This sequence comes from Dendrobium catenatum, assembly GCF_001605985.2. Taxonomy (NCBI): domain Eukaryota; kingdom Viridiplantae; phylum Streptophyta; class Magnoliopsida; order Asparagales; family Orchidaceae; genus Dendrobium; species Dendrobium catenatum. The sequence goes on from NW_021319322.1 coordinate 713,623, forward strand.
AGTTTACATCGTTGACTAGTATTGCTAATCTTGGAAAATAGATGGTAAAGGTCAAAAAAATAGTGTATCCACTAGTTTATAGACTTATTGTTTTGGCGCTGGCTTTACCAGTTGCTACTGCTAAGATAGAGTATTTTCTGCAATGAAGATTTTAAGTATTGACTGCGTAGTAAAATGGGTGATGCTTGGCTCAATGACTGTCTAGTGCCTTATATTGAGAAAGATGTATTTGATTCTATTCCGAATGAAGTCATTATGTAATATTATCAAAAAATGCAAAGTATAATGTAAATTTTGTAATTTGTTTTTTATTTCATAAATTATAATGAATTACAAGACTTTACTTAGAATTTTTTGTATTTATTTTTTTATATATTAAGTTTGTCCACCCTAAAAAAAGGATATGGATCCGCCACTGGATATGAGTACATAAAGAGGCAATTATTTTTTAGAGGAAAAATACAAAATGAAAAGTAAAATAACATGCAACATGAGGCAAGAATGCAAAATCCTTCTAGTTAAAAAAAAAAAAATACAGTAAAACTCATTAGCAACATCTTTTAGTTTAGTGAATCTTGGTGAGCGACGATGGATTTTTTTTTCTTAATCCTTCCTTGCCTGACAAACATAATTTGAAACTTCCGATCCACTAGAGCATCAATCCTTTGCTGACTCCAATCAAAATCATAAAGCTGCTTTGAAATATGATCATCATATTTGTTAGTAATAGGAGGGGAAATCCTATTAGGAGGATCATGATCATTGTCAATGGTTGTAGGCACTGAGGCTAGCAGGAATAGATAAAGAAGGTTCTGAATCCATTGAAAGGTCTAAAGTTCGTTCCATATTTTGTGTGCAATCCTGATCTGAAGTAGGAGAAGCTACAACTGTTATGTTAGGAGGTTGAATCTTATCCTTAATGTGCTCTCCTTGTGTCTTGATGTTTGGTTTCCCAATTCTGAATGAGCCTTTAAATATTTAGAGTAGTTGTGTTAAAATTTTTTTGTAAGAATAATACTAAGAAGGAACACCTTTGAAATTCAACCTTTTAACAATAACCATAAGAAGAGGAATCAATCCACACCTCATATTCAAAAGGAATAGAAATTTCCAATTTGCGCAGAACTCTACCCATCGATAGTCAAGAGAAATGAGCTGTTGCTGCATCCTGTTGTAAAGTTTTATTAAAAATAGGCTTAATAATATAAGTGAAGTGAGGAAATGCAACTCAAACAAGAGTGTTAGGTAAGTATCCATTGACATAGTAAGATCACCATGAAAAGAGTTTGGTGTAATCTATTTCAATTGAAAATCTTATAGAGATATAATGATCGCCAATGAGCCCAACACAAAAGTTCCTAACTGAATGTAAACATGAATTTGTGAATGATCTCCTATGTGGTAGCCCAAAGAAAATTTATCCATAATAGAAGATAGATACATGAGGAATGCTTTGACAAGTAGTATTTTCCTAGTTTGTCATTCCATTATGATTAAACTTTCTTTTAGTTTTAAAGGTAAATCTGTTATCTTGCTACATAATGATGATATTTTAGAGCTTGTAAATCCTTTTGAGTACTTTCTTGTTGGAAATTTTTGTTTGATCATCGATTGATGGAGATTATTCAAATTTTTTTTGATCATATGCTATTGTGTTCATTTTGAATTGGTAATTTGGATCTTTGACACATTATTATTCATTTAAGTTGAGGTTGATTATTCTCTGTTTTTTTGTCTGATATCCTATCATAATGCCATTTCTACTAGGTTGCTTTAGTGGTTTCCTGCTTTTGGATGTTTAAGAGAGTTATCTATTTCCTTAGTGTGAGTGAGATTCCCACATCGTAAAATTCATTTGGTTGCCCATAACATTTTGTTTTTTCTTCCTTCCATCTTTCTAACTCTTTTAGAATTAATGATGTATGTTGACCTTAATGGTGGCTCTACGGTCGACTCAACCATGCATAGTTAAACGATGACTGAAGTACGAAGATTGCTTAAGATGTGTCGTTCAAAAGTCAAAATTTTCGAAATGGTGTATGTTCGCAAACTAGATACAACTAAAACAACTAATATCAACACCTATATTGGTTGGGGTTTTCAATTGACAAAATAGAAAATTTTCGTGTGTAGAACGAGGACAAAATCGACACGCTTGAGTAATGAAAATCTGGCGAGCCAATATATGCACGCTAATGTAAAGAAATTTTAATGGAAAGGCCCAACGTACCTAGTGAAGCCACCTATATGTGGAATATGTTAGGATGCTTTCAAAAGTTGGATTGACAAGGGGCCCAATTTGAACTTAAAAATCCTTTTTTTAGCACAAATTTGATATAAAATTGTATAAATTAAATTTCAAAAAATTCAATTAATCAAAGGGAGTGCTAAGTTGTAAAAATGTGAATAATAATAAACTAAATAAGACTTACAAGAGACTTGTAGTGAACTTGATATCTTGCCAATGGGCGTAAACCAAAACTACTTTGCTCCTAAGATAGTAAGACGCATACAACAACAACATCAAGCCTTTCTCCCACTACGTGGGGTCGGCTACATGAGTCTTTTTTTATCATTGCGTCCTATTAAAAGTCTAATTCTCATTTAAATCTAATAAATAAATATCATTTCTAATATTTTCTAAGTCTTTTTAGGTCTACCTCCACCTTTCTTAACATAAGTCAAATCTAATACCTCAACTTACCTAACCGGGTCATATGAAGGCCTCCATTTAATGTGACCAAACCATCCAAGGCGACTCTCTCTACTCTTATCTTCCACAGGAGCTACTCCAACGTTTTCATGTATATGCTCATTTCGTATCTTATCTCTAAGGATAAAGCCACTCATCCACCATAGCATCCTCATCTTTGCAACACTTAACTTAGTTTTATTCTTCTCTTTTAATGGCCAACATTCAACACCATAAAGCATTGCAGGTCTCACCACCATCTTATAGAATTTTCCCTTAAGTTTGAGGGGGACTTTTCTATCACACAACAAGCCCGATTCATTCCTCCACTTCAACCATCCAACTTTAATTCTGCTGATAATATCTTCATCTATTTCACCATCACTCTGAACAATAGATCTAAAATATCTAAAACGTGTATTGTTATTAATGACTTGATCGCCCAAAGTCACAATCCCTTCACTAGGTCTATTGCTACTAAAATTACACTCCATATATTTATTTTTAGATCTACTGAAGGAAAAACCTTTAGACTTTAAGGTTAATCTACATAATTCAAGTATACCTTCAACTCCCTCTCTAGTCTTATCAACAAGAAGAATATCGTCAACAAAAAGCATACACCAAGGTACATCCTCTTGCAAATGTCTAGTGAGAACATCCATGAATAAAGAAAAAAGATATGGGCTTAAGGCTGATCCTTGATGTAATCCAATCGAAATAGGAAAATACTTGGTCAAACCACCTTGTGTTTGAACATAAGTAATAGCTTATGCATACATATCTTTAATGATTTGAATATAAGCATTATTAACTCCTTTGTTTTCAAGAACTCTCCATAGCATTTCTCTTGGAACTTTATCATATTCTTTCTCTAAATCAATAAATATCATATATATATTCTCTTTATTCTCTCTATATTTCTTTATCAAGCCTCTCAATAAATGTACGGCTTCAATAATAGACCTACCCGACATGAATCCAAATTAATTTTGAGAAACATTAGTATCACATCGCAACCTACGCTCCATAACTCGCTCCCATAGTTTTAAAGTATGACACGTTAACTTAATTCCTCTATATTCACACAATCCTGTGTATCACCTTTAGTTTTAAAAATAGGAATTAACACACTCATTCTCCACTCATCTGACATCTTTTTAGTCGTCAAAACAATATTAAAATGTTTAGTAAGCCAAAAATGTCCATCTCCTAAGCATTTTCACACCTTTATTGGAATATAATTAGGTCTGATAGCTTTTTCACACTTCATTTTCTTTAAAGCCTCTATAACTTTAGTTTTACTAATACATAGATAAAAATAAAAATCTTTATTTTCATTTAGGATGCTAAGGTCACTTAAGTCAATTGTATTTTTACATTATTCATTAAAACGTTTAACAAAATATCTCATCCACCTTTGTTGAATATCATCTTCTAGGAAAAGTAATTTTTTATCTTCATTGTTAATACACTTCACTTGAACTATTTTTATCAGAATTATATGAGTAAAAAGTAATATATCTCGATTAAACTTCAAATATAATTCAAAAGAAATATATAACTTTACTAAAAATTTTTAGGAATTTATTTATTTACATACCCCAAAAATTTCTATACAGCCTCCACTTGGACCTCTATATACACCCAAAATATATGTACACGAAAAAGGATAGTAATCCCTTTTTGTCTAATGCCCTACGGATCATTTCCCTTTCTTGGAGTACCAACCATTAAAAAAGCGGACAAGGCGTCCGCATTGAGTCGTGGCTCAAGTCGAGGCGGAAGTCATGCGTATCAGGGCTTACGCCTCGAACCATCCAGCGAAGCGTACGATTTTTTCGCACAAGGCATACGCATTAGAGCGTAACGCCTCGAGGCAGTATGAGGCACCGCCTCAAAATTTTTTCTTCGATATATATATAAATACGACGCAGCCAATTCGTATTTGTGTATTCGCGTATAAGATTAGGGCTTCCTGTGAGAATTGAAAGGCGAACTAGAGGCGAAGATGTGAGGGAAAGAGACGAAGCCGTGAGTGCAGGAGACGAAGTCAGAAGGAGACGACGCAGGAAACAAATCCAAAAGCAATAATGGTTTTGAAAGCAGGAAACGAAGCCGAATTTGTGAGTGCAGAAAACGTTCAGGCCTCGGTTAGGTCGGAAGAGCAGGTGAGCGGTGTTGTGGCCTTGACTTTGAGGTGCAGTAACGAAAGCTTGAATAACCCCTGATTCGGCTTTCTTTCATTCGTTCGCTCAGTACATGCTCGGTACCGAGTAGGTACAAGCTCGGTACCTCTCAGTACATGCTCGGTACTGCTAGGTACATACTCGGTATCGACCCTGCACCGCTCGGTACCGAGCAAGTATATGCTCGGTATTGAGCGGTACATGCTCGGTACCACTAGGTACACGCTCGGTATCGAGCGGTATATGCTCGGTACTAAGCGGCACATGCTTGGTACGGATCGGTACATGCTCGGTACGGAGCGGTACATGCTCGATACTGAGCGGTACAGGTCGAACCCTGCCAGGGGGCAACGCCCCCTTGGACCCCCGACAGACTGATACATTTTTGTATTCATGTTGGTTTATTATTGGTAGTACAATAATTGTTAAAATCTATCATATTATTAGCATGATTAGTGGTACAAGAAGGAAAGATCCTGCATGGAAATATGGAACTCAAGTTGAAGTGTCTGGCGAAGGTGCAAAGAAGGGATATGTTTACATGAAATGTAATTTCTGTGAGAAACGCATAACTGGTGGCGTTAAGAGATTGAAGGATCATCTAGCCTGTACTCATGTCAATGTGGGACCATGTGCAAAAGTACCTGATGAGGTGAAAAAGGAATGTACAGATTATTTAAATTGCTTTATTTTTATAATTTTTGAGGCTTATGCCTCGATTCGCCTCGAGGCTTACGCCTCGCCTCGCTTAGCCAAAATGCCTCGATTCCCGATTTCGCCTTTTAAAACATTGTGCAGTACAACTACTATTAATGAGCTAGGGCTCAATGAAATACACAAGCAATGTATAAAAATAATAATAACATTGTTAACAATTAATTTAAAACACATTGGATTTCATACTGATCATAAGAAATGTATAACATTATTTTATATTTTGTTAACTGTTGAACTACTTAAATAAGTCTGATTTTTGCACCCTTATAGCTTTTCAGTTCTAGGTTATATCCGAATTCCCAATTTTTAAAATTAAAGCTGCTCTCTCATTCAATGTTGGGTTCGAATTTGTAACTTTTAGAATTTTGAGAGAATAGGCTTACCTCGTCAGGTCTTTTGCTTTTACTTGTGCGACCTATCCTCCATATATGACTTATTTCATATTTTCAATACCATTCAGTTTTAACAATCATAAATTGTGCTATTGAAGTCACTAATTAATAAATCAATAATTATGCGCATGAACTAAAATTAGAATGCTCATGAACATAATAGTTATGAATTTACAAATATATAAAATTTTCATTATTTTTTTATGTATTGTTTGGGTATCTTATTTCACTTGGAATTCATTCTTCTAGGTCATTGTTTTCTTCGTCTTTTCTATACCACCTCAAATAAGTTTCTCCTCATTAAATAGTAACTTCTTCTCAACCTCCTTTATTGTTTTGTGCAACAACCATAGTACTTTCCCTCTAAATTCAACAAACACTGCAACACCTTTACGTAATTTCAACCATTCTTCAACAACTCTTATCAAATTTCAGCAACACTATAACAACTCTTTTATGTTTTACCTACGTGTATTAAACACTATAGCAATTAATTTTTTTTACTTATTTCCACAAATACTGATTTTTTATTTCAGCTAATAGTTTCAGCAAACAACTACATCTCAGCTGTTGTTTGCTAAAAACAATGGCATCAATCACTTTCTCTCCTTATCCTAAACCTTTCTCTCTTCTTACCTTATTATTTTCTTCTTTTTTTTTATTTTTTTCTGGCAGCAAGCAGCGGCCCACAATAGTGATGTATCCTAAGTTCTAAAAGCCAAGTAGGAGATCACTAGGATAAATCAGAACAGGACTCTTCCTTTAGTAAATAAAATCATCAACAAAGAAAGAAAACTACATAGGAACAGACGGACAAGAACTACAAGGAAACTTTGCAAGAAAACATAATTAAACATAAACTTCCCTCAGAACAACCTAGAAATGTCACCTTTCATGCAAATCTGAAAATTAGATAATGGTGCTCAAATGGAAAATTCAAACTTGAGGTTCGCCACAACAAATCTTGATCCAACTCCGTCGGCACTCCGAAAATACCAATAAAACCAGCCAAACAACACACCTCACTCACTATACTGGAAGAAGAAGGATACAAATGGGATGGAAATCATGGAGAGAAGAAATAGATAGAGGACTAGAAGAAGAATTAGGAAGAGGAAGATTGCAACACTCAAGCTAGGAAGAAAAAACTTAAGGTTTTTGAGAAATATCAACAAAAAACTTCTCCAGCAGTAGCAAACAACCCTATATATAGGGAGAAATGAACCCATCAGCCACTTAATAGTGCCGCCCAAACAGCCAATGGAACCAACATAGGAAAAAGCTAAGGAAGTGGAATGGACAACACAGGAAACCAACAGTCATCTATCCAAAATCTGCATTGGAAACTAGAAGAAGTCCAACAGCTACCAAACCAAGCCAATAGGAGACAACATTACATAGGAAATGGCAGAGGGAGGGGACGGACAACATGGGGAACTAAACAGCCAAAAGAATAGGAGGAATCTTTAGAATCCAATAGAAATCTAGCAGCCACCAATTCGAAAGAAGCCAAAACACCAAACAATCATGGGAAAAGGGAAATGGACCAAGCCCACAGCAAAAATTCTTCCCATGAATAAATGTCCATTTAGCCAAAAGCAAGCAAACAAATTTACCAAGAGGAAAAAACCAGAGGGAATTATCCAAAGGGCACCGACCTAGCATGTTCATTGATTGTCTTCCATCATAGGGAATAATAAAAAAAATCATTGTCCAAAATTACTAAACATTCAAAACATAAGAAATAAATTACAAAATAAAAATAATAGTCCTAGATTGCATCAAATAGCCTGTCCATCTCCAACTTTTGCTCGCCTGGATCGAGCAGTGGAAGGAACGAAATGGAATGTTAAAGCTGCATAGTGCTTTAAATATAAATGAATTGAATTAAAAATAGAATTTAATGAAAATAAATGAACATTTAGAGTAAGTTTATGCTTACATTTATTTTGAACATTTTGAGTATTACAGAATATTACTAAGATTCATTCTCAAACAATCCATTGCTAGTAAGGACGTTACACTTTTCGCCTAACTGGTGATCTTTTTATCAAATGATACTACAAATAAATGGTTATGATAGAGTCCTCTGACCGGGTGTTTTTGTCGCAAAATGACACCATTAAATTATGATCATGACCAAAGGAGATATTATCACACCCCACTTTGACCTCCCCTTAGTCAACCAGAGGTGTAATAGAGGTGGATAATCCTAACAGATAATTTTCTCATTAACACTAATCCTATACTATATTCATCATGATATGATATGTGGAAAAATTAATCAGTCTAGACTATCACCATACAAATATACTCCAACCCTAAAATTATCTCATGATTAAATTTTTAAAAGCATGCACAACATAAATCAAAACATAATACAAAGATTTACTAAATCTTCAAATGAGATTTTACATATCCAAAATTTTTAATTTTCAATTTACTGATCAGTCTTCTACTACAATAACAACATCAAGCCTTTATCCCACTATGTGAGGTCGGCTACATGAATCCATTTTCTCCATTGTGTCCTATTAAGAATCAAATTTTTATTTAAATCTTATAAAAAATATCATTTCTAATGTTTTCTAACCAAGTCTTTTTAGGTCTATCTCCACCTCTCTTAACATAGGCCAAATCTAATACATCTACTCTCCTAAACGGGTTAGTCTTCTATCTACACAAAATCTGTACACCCAAATTGACTAAGCACAAATGGCGGTCGATTACTAGGCTAAGGCCGCACTGGCTCCTTTTCCTTTCCTGCAATATATCAACTGGTGAGCATAACACTCAATGGGATACACAATTCTAATACATGATTCAACACATAGGAATAAAAGCCATCAACTTGCATGTTTGTAGTTTGAATTAACGCCAGAGTCATAAGTTGTACACACACACACACACATATATCAGAAGGAATGAATAGACTGTATCTCATTTTAGTAAATAATCAATGCATAATAGTGTGCAATTACTATATAAAATCTTATAGGTATTTCTCTCTCATATGTTTTTTATTTTCTCAACATAACACAATGGAGAAAAATGATTCATATAGCTAACCCCACGTAGTGGGATAAAGTCTTGATGTTATTGTTGTCTCATATGTTTCTTATTTATTCATGCACGTTTATAATTGTTTTTCACCTAGCTCGTCGGTTAACCATTAAGTTATGGCCCCTTCAAGGCTGGATCTCAAAATATCAACTTTTTAGAAGCGATAATTAGGTTGTATGATCCCTACTATGGCTTATCTTATCAGGTCTTTTATCTTTCTCTGTGTAGGTTGCCACTTACTAGTTTATCTCTCATAACATGATTTTTCTCAATTTTTATTATCAAACATATTTCTCTTTACCTATATTGATTTATAGAGCATGACTGTAAAACTAATAATAACCAAGCTATCATAGCAGGTGTCAGAGATAGCATGTAACATTATACAATTATCATGAATTTAGAACATTATACATATGAAATAATTTCTTTTTGAACAATTAATCATAAACATGAAACTTTCATTGTTATTGAAATTTTCATCAAATCCTTATGATGAAGAAATGCTATAAAATTTAGACCTAATAAAATTTGTTGCTTCTTGTACTAGAGATTGAGTATCTCACCTTGTTTTCTGGGTTAGCAGCATAAATTTGATCCCTTATGATACATCGACCTCATTTTCTTTTATAAACAATCTAAATAAGTCATGATTTTGCAAAAAATATAAATAGTTCGTAATTTAGAAATCAATTTATAAAAGATATAAAATTAGGGTTTTACTTAAATCTCTCCTCATTCAAATTGGATTTCTTACCTATTTCCTAGCTTCGTTCCTTTTATTTTCTTTTTCTTCCTTTCCTTCCTTCTATGTTATCTGTTTTTTTTTTAAGTTGCTGCTGCCCTCACGATCCCCTCCTACTCACAACTTAATTTCGGTAAGTTGCTATTTCGACTCCAGAGGCAAATTACAGGAGTAGTGAGAATGGAATGGATTTACAATTTATCTTATATATATATATATATATATATATATATATTATGTGTGTGTGTGATTAAATTTTAGTATGATGATTTCAAATCAAACCCATGCATGTGAAGTTAAATGGAAAATTTTGAATTCCACTAACAACTAAATTATTTTTAATGACTGAACATTAAATAAAAACTTAAGGAAAAATTGCAAATTAAAACTAATTTCATAACTTTCACATTTTTGTAAATTAACATTTATTTTTATATATCAATTTGCTCAATTTGACAGGTAGATCACAATGAAATAATTTTTTTGTTTTTGTAAAAGTTTATATTTTGGGGGTATAATTTCAAGGGAAAATTTAAGCTTACGATTTAAAAAAATTTAGGGTTTTATAAACATGTTTTCCAATGGCTCCGAGCTTTTAAGTAATGAATCATAGGGTATACTTAATAGGCGCATAACTCTCTATTAGCTAATGTTGATTTTATGTCCCCTTAGGCAAACATCTACCTCAACTCTACAAAGTACCCTTTGACGAAGCAATCTATGGCTGGGGATAATGATCCATTGGTTTGAATGATACATTAGTCTAGTTGGGTCAACTGTCTCCTCTAACTGAGTAGACTAGGCTCCAAGATAGTCTGAGATGACTGTATCATTAGATCTTGGTCGGACTCATTATCATTCCCCCAATATCCGCTTTAAGTATACGATGGTAAATTCCAAACACTAAAATCCTAAGATTCCAAATTTAAAAATTGTTGCTGCTATATGTCGGGTACTTAGTGCATATCTAACGACTAACCTTTAATTAAAAGTGCTCTCTTATTAGCTGGATGAGTAATTAATCATAAGGTCTTGCACTTATGAGAAACCTCAAACAAGATAATAAAGTCCTCGTAAAATGAGGGCAAAATCTCTGGGTAGTTTCTTATCTTAAAATTAATCTGCCTTTTGAAAACTTTATCCATAACTACCTAATCAATCAAAATACTCTTGAAAAAGCACAAAGAGGTCAGGGAGCAAAATTTTCAAATCCCACAATATCACATCTTTATTTTATTCTCAATTGCTTTATTTTTGATCGAATTGAATGTTGCTCAAATATTTGATACAGATTGAATTGATTGTGAGTTGAATGATTACTGACATAGATGTGATTTAAAACTTGCGACATTTTTGCTTTCATTGTAAAGTTATGTGTCATTGGCGCTTCTTCTTGTTTTGCTCTCCATTTGAGATTTCGTGTTGATATTAAAAGGTTGGAGATGGCCGCTAAATGTATCCTACCATTCTCCACGTATGGTGATTGAGAATCATGTTGGAGCTCCTGCTATTTATAACTCCGTCAAGCGTGTGGATATAACTCTTGGTGAATTGTTGTTTCCTTTTTCTGAGGATGGTGCCTGTGGTAATGCTATGATTTGTTTTGAGGATAGTGTCGGTCTATCATTAAATAAAATCTGAGGATTGAGGTTTCTTCTATCATTCTGGAATTTGCTAGTGGTGCTTCGATTCATTATTCTGATGTCTACATTTTGCTTGACCCTTGCCTTACATTGGTTAGAGACCCTTACTTCAATGTTTTGATGACAAAGTGTCTGAATCTTCATTTGGTTCTACCAACATTCATGAATATCAGCTTGGGAATGTTATACCCAACCATTCTCTAGCTATGAAGTGGGCAGGGGTGCAGTGTTAGTTTTTATCCTTTTATTAGTGGACCTTTGATCCCTTCGATATGGGTTCTTTTTGGTGCAATGATAGGATACTATTAAATCTCTTTTATCTGCAACAGATTTATTTACCTAGTCTTCATCTTCAGTTCATGCCTCATTTTTGGAACCTTAATTTATTTCTAAATCTGTGGACTGTTAATCTTCTACTTCATGTTAACTTGGAGATTTATTGGGGATGATACCCTATATAGCGATGACTCTTATTCAACATTTTAAGTTAATTGCATTACTACAGATGCTTGCTTTCTTTACCAAAGGATGGATTTATCGTTTTAATTTAGTATGCTTTGGCTTTTTCTTGATTTAGGATGGCTAGTTCTCTTGACAAGTTGAAAACTTTTATGGTTTTGAGTCATATTGGATTGCTCATGGTGATTGGTGGCATCGTTTAGGTGAGAAGTATGTGATATTTGCAAGTAGAACCATTGTAATTGATGTCATAGTGGTGAGAGGGTTTTTATTCTGGTTAATTTACTACTTTTAATATCTCTTCTTAACTTAATTTTCTTTGCAATACCTTGTGACCTTAATTTTATGATCTAATGAAGTCCTAGAAATCCAAAAAGCTAAACCACAAAGTTTACATAAAGCCTAAGTATATAATATCCTTGTGGTGCACTACTAGACTTGGTTGCTTACACTCGTGCTCCCTGCACTAGTTGATGCTCACACTCATTGCCTAATCACACATTTGCCCGGATTTATGTTCCTCGGGACCGCACTTGCTCGCTCACACGTTCCTCAAATTTGCTCTCACTCATATTATTCAAACTTTGCTTGCTTGTGCTTGTTTGCCGATCCTTCATCATATCTTGTTGAGATAGTTTACCTACACCTTATCGCGCTCCTACTAGTTTTTTTATGGCCACACAGGTCGCTGTTGTGGATGTTGTCTACCCATTGCCCCTTTGCTACTTTGCTTTCATCCTGCTCACCTATTCTAGCTCATGTGTCGTTAGTAATTTTGATGGCAGCTTGTCCCATTTTCCTTTGTGGAGCCCGACTCCCATCTTGTTTCCTAAGGCTCATCTGACTCCTTTGCCAGTGTTTCTCTTTGTTAATGTCGAGGCTTAGCCTTGTGCTTCTTCATGACCGATTCCTCTTTGTCGGTTGACATTTGTTGCTTGTGTTCTTGTTGAAATTGATATTTCTTTCCCTTTGTTTTTGGAGGTACGATTGACACTTTTATTTTTGGCACCAGCAAAAAGTGAAATTTAAGGGTTGGTCATGTTACCGTCATTCTTGCAAAATCTTTTTTCATGATCATGCTAATTACTTTACAAACATCCAAAATTGAGAAAATATGCTTCTTGGGGCCTATTATTGGGGATTGATTGGTCCAAGCATATAAGGAGTCAGTGTGGTAAATACTATGATCAAATTGGGTCTCGCAACTCATTAGGAGTTGCTTCTTCAGCTTTGGTCCCTTTTGGAGTTTTTCATGTTCCAAAGACTCCTTTTGATTCCTCTCTTAAGTTAGTGCCTCCGGTTTAATGTTCATTAATTTGAAGTCAGTATCCCCTGCTCCTTCACTCAGGTATCATCTGACATGATTGTGGGCATACTGATAATTCAGTATCTATATTTGGTCAAACATTATGTCTACCAATTGAGGGTCCTTTAGTTACTAATAATCTATCTTCTTCTTGTGATGGTTCAACTATATTCCCCAATGTTATCTATGAGTGTTCCGATGTGGAGGTTGTTGATGATTCAAGCTTAATTCAATCTCTATATTCTATCAAAAGTTTACTTAGTTAGTGGATAAAAAAGCTTCTGTTTTCTCATTGAGATAAAAAAAAGGTTTTTCTCCGTCCTCCCAGATTTATTAGATTCTAAGCTTTTTGTGATAACTCCCATGATGACTTTGGCATTCTAGACTTTCTGGGTGTTTGATTACGGGCCTACTTCACTTATCGTGGGTAGATATCAATCGCTCAACTATTTAGCTTTTTGATCCAATATATTTTGTCTTTTTGCTTGTATGTTGGCATTACTTTATGATTGCTTGCTCAGGTAATTTTGCACTGAATGGTTATAAAATTTCATTGTCTTAAAAAAATCCTATATGATTCTTTAGTTTTCCTAGTAAGATTCCCAACTGAAGTGGCATCTAAAGGCACGGGTATTGTCTTATCGCATTGTTCCTAAATCTATTATCCAGACATCTGAATATGGCATTTGATATGTTCTTTTTTTCTTTTTTGGTTAAATTTGAGTCTATTTTTTTTTCTTCCACTTTTGGCTTTTAAATGATTCAAGTGCATAGATATGAGAAGGAGGTTATGCATCCACTTCAAAATCTCATTGGTGGAGAGCTTGCTCGAGCGATGCTTATTCAGGTTCATCTCTGTCGATTCCATTCAGTGTTATTTCAGCCTGCCTACTCGAACTGCGAATAACCGTTGTTGGTTTGCAGATTCAAAAGCTTAAATTGGATCTTGAGACGTGAGTTGGCTGTCCTATACTCAGGTAGATTGCTGTTGTTTAGAATTTTTTTCCTGTCATTGCTTAATGTAGCTTTTGCTGGGCACAGAGCAATGCTTGAACTGGATCAAATTCTTAAAGCAAATGAGATCAACTTTGCTGTTCTTGCTGCACTCCCAGCTTTCTTTATATCAATTATTCTGCTCTACCTTGTAAGGACATGGGTGCTTCAGGTGAGCTGATAATCTTAAATATGCCATTCAAGTTTATCTTTTCATAAAGAAAGTCGCTGTACTTTTTAGTTGTCTTTCTAGCCAATCTTCTTCATGAAATGAACAAGCGCTACCAATATTTAAATGAGTTCCTTTATGAGTTATTTCGTTAGGATGTAGTAACTCTCTTATAGTCCCACTTACGTGGACAACTTAGAGTGAGGATATATAAACAAAATCTAGTCTCACACCTTTAATGAGCCATCAACAGATATGAAAGGGGAGTTAAAAAGATCATTAATATTGGTTCCATGTAAGCTACTTGTCTGATGGTGAACAGCCTCTGTGAACCTGCATATACAAGCAGAGACTTGATACACTTCTTAACAAAGCTATACAGTTGTGATTTGGCCTCTCGAACTATATTGGAGGATGTAAAAAATGAGTGAATTAACTCTCTTTTTTTTTTCGAGATGTTATGTCAAATTACTGGCTTCTTTACATCCCGTTTTACATCTATGGTCTATACACATGTGCATGTTTATATATATGAACTGAGTTTTGACAGTAATTCATACCTCAATTCCTCCATGAGATCATGGGTTTTATCTTTACTCCTTACATTGTTGCTCCCTTGAAAAAAATAGAAAAAGAAAAGGACCAAAATGGTCTCTCAACTTTTTGTGAGGGATCAAAATGATTCCAACTCTTTTGAGGGACCAATTTGGTCTCTCAACTTCTTAAAAAGAGTTATTTTTTGTCCTAATATCAAATTTTGGGGTTAATGATGTTAAATTAGAAGGGTATTTAATTAAATTATTTATTTAATATAATTTTCAAGTCATAGCATTTTAAAAAAGAATATTAAACATTTTTTATTTAAAAAATTTATTAATAATTCTAGTCTATAATGATCCCAAATTAAAACTAGAATTATTAATAAATTTAAAATTAAAATTATAAGGAAATGCTTAATAATTTTTTTTTAAATTTACTATTACTTTAAAATTACATTTAATGAATAATTTAAATAAAAATGAATAAAATACATCTTGATTTAACACCATTAATTCCAAATTTTGATGTTAGGACCAAAAATACCCATTTTTAAGAAATTGCGGGCCCAAATTGGCCTCTCAAAAGAGTTGAGGATCATTTTGGACTCTCACAAAGAGTAGAGGGACCATTTTGATTCTTTTCTCAAAAAAAAAAAAGAAAAAAAGTGACGTGCATTTTATTTGGTTCTTGCATCAACTATTTGTTATATTTAGTGATTCTTCTTAAAATTAATAATATGACTGGCTTTGCACCCATTTTATAAAGTATATGAAATAGATTTCTATCCTTCTCTCTCTCTCTCTCTATATATATATATATATAGATTCTTTAGGCTTGTATTGTGTGGATGGATGCAAGTATGCATACACACATGGACATATTAATATTTTTTTTTGTATTAATGCCTTAAGGTACTTGTAGGCTTCATATTCATACTACTTTTACATTTTAACGTATATACAGATGTATTGCATTATTGTGAATACTTCGATGCTACTTGTATGGCTGGAAGAAGCTCAGTAACAATTAGTTGATTTTTCTAGTTAAGATGCTACACACTACTATTAGTTATCTTGAATTGCAATGGACTGACTTAGTATGTGAAAAATTAGGACAAAGGGGAAGAAGGTAGAGGAAGAGTTGCTCGAATTCGGAGGCGGCTTCTTTTAGTCGAAGTTGAAGAATGGATAATGCAATTCCAAGTCAGCACGGAACAAGGAATGGTAAAGTCCTAATGATTTGCAGAATTCTTAATAGCTGAATCTTATTTTGTTGTTGAGATACACACCCTTAAAAATTTGCTACTAATTTTGCTTCTATTCAAAGTATGACAGTGGATGCTTTTTGATTTTATTTTCTTCCGCAGGCATTGCCGTAGGATTTCACTGCATTAGATATAAAGTTTTGTTCTATGAGCAATTTATAAGCCTATATATGGATTAGTGGGCTCTGGCCATGTTTTCTTTGTTTTAGGTTTAGGTGTAATCAATCCAAACCCGATGATGGCCGTGTTGAATGCAGATCTCAACCAGAGGGGTTTACAAATATTTCAAATCTCACTCAAGTGTCTATCAAAATTCAAATTCCAAGATATTTAAATTGAAATCAAACCATCAATCACTCAAAGCTAAATCCATCCACCCTCCGCAATAGTTTGCCGAGGTGGACAAATTCAAAATTTACTTCAGCTCACAAAAAAGAGCCAAATGCCTAGTCGAAAATATCACTAGGATCCATTCTCAAACAATCTCCTGCCAGTAAGGACGTGGTACGTGTCCTCTAACCGGCGGTTGGCCGCCAAATGGCACCGTAAGATAAACGGTTACGACGACCCGGGGCCCTCTGAACCGAGTGGTTTTGCCGCCAAATGGCACCACAGATAGCGGTTATGGCCAGAGCCAATACACTCCTTAATGGCGTTAAATCCTTGAGATATGAATCAATAGGATATGATCGATAGGGCACAAAGCCCTCTGTTAGCTAAGGTGGATTCAAATTTGTCCCCTTAGACAAACATCCATCCTAGGTCTATAAGGTACCCTTGGACGAAACATCCATCTGCTTTAAGTGCTAGGTGGTGAAATTTCCTATTTTAAATATCTGGGTTTCGTAGGCTTTATGCCTTTTGATAGTGAATTCTCATTGTTATAGGCCTTGAAGGCCTAATATGGATATTTTAAAGCAAATATACTGGTCACCACAACTTTATATTTGCTTAATGATTCGAACCCTGTCGACTTCTATTGACCCGTATAGAAGGATCGGTTTCGAACCTGAATTCACTTATCAACCCGCGCAGCATCCCTAGACGTCACGTGTGTACCAATAACACGCTCGCCGGGGCCCATGCGGGTTTGGATTATATTTACCCCTTTTAGTGTGCCTATGTGTATACAAACTATTGTGCACGTGCGGGGGTATTCTTGGAATAGACGCCTTCTGTCTGCTTGTACGGAGGTTGCAGATCCGGTGGCGTGGCGTAGCAGCTTCTGAATAGAGGGGGGGGGGCTCGAGTTCGTGAGAGAAGAGGGAGTTCGGCAGTGGAGATATCGGCCAGGTAAGAGCTCTCGGTCTCTCTCTCTCTCTCTCTCTCTGTGCTTGCAATTGGATCGGAAGAAACGAGAGGTCGGACTGGAGGAGGTCGGGAGCTGATCGTCTGCTTGGGCTCGGTCGGCTTGGGGAAGGAGGAGAAGTGGAGCTTCGGTCGTGGGAGGAAGCGGACGGGATCCGAGAGCTTCTACTTCGTTCGCTCGGTACTTATAGGTGCGAATGGGAGTGCGATCGGGGCTGGTGTCGCAGGTTTTCTGGAAAACAACTGCAAACGGCGCCGATTTAGCGGGATTTCGGGGAGGTGATACGAGTGCAGCGGATTTTACGGGACAGCTTCGATGCATCCGAGGTATTAAAGATTTGAGCAGATTTTATGGGATTTGGCAGAGGATTTCGGTAGGTTTTGTGGATCCAACGGGCACAAGGTATATACACGGGATTCATGGTTTCCTCTTTCTTTTTATTCTTTTGGGTATAAGATGCAGGTCAACAAATTACCCTTCAAATTGGCTCAGCCTTTGAATTGGACCCTAAGCCTACATGAGTGACTGGCCTTCCTGAAGCAAATGGTGGAGATTGGATTTTGGTGCCCCTCATCTTCCACTCATCTTGACCTGTGCAATGAATTTTATCACAACCTCTGCGTCCTCTACCACGATCCCTGCCACAAGCACGTTGTGTCATCCTTCCTCCTCGTTGTGTTGAAGGAGGGGCAGGATTCTATTGGATCTTTTCTTCAAGTTCTTCTTGAGGGTGCTTTCGAATAGGTGATGGAGACTTTGCCTTTAATGTACTAGATTTTGATTGATCTTTCGCTGGCACTATAGATCTGGAAAATATTGTTTGCCTCTAAGAAACATCTTCATATTTCTCAACTTCATGTACACTAAATGGTATTTCTCTTTATGTAGTGTTTTACACTATTACGCTCATATTTCTTGCATTGGTATAGATAGAAAGGAACTATTTTATTTTCATGGAGCCAAGGTCTATCAAGAAGTGCTTTGAATGATGTTTCAGAATCAACTATATGGAACTTAGATTCAGTTCTTAAATCCCCCATCAAAAGTGAAAGAGTAATATAGCCTAAGGTCCTTTGTCCTTTTTCATTGAAGCCATGCAACATCATTTTGTAAGAACTTAATTTATGCGTGTCAACATTAAGGTGGACTAAAGTTCTTAGGCTCATTATGTTGACCGATGCACCTGGGTCGACAAGTACTCTATTCAATTTATAATTGTCAATGTTAACAATAATGTAAAGTTGGCGATTGTGATCTGAAGTTCCTAAGAGTAGATTTTCATCAGAAAATGTAACTCCATATACTTCTTTAAACTGTAATGCCTCTTTAAAGTGTAATGCCTCCTCAAAAGAATACTCTGTGAGTTGAGCTAAACAAATTTTAGGATGAAGAAGACCCTTGATCAAAGCCTCTCGTATTTCAGGAGAAAAAACGAGTTCATCATATATACTCAGTCTTGCAGTGAGTTTCTTAGGATGAGCTAATATATCATAATCCACATTTGGTGGTCCACCACCCACTTACTCTGTTGAGTAGGTGTTGGTGGAATTATGCCCTCATTTTAATTTATGGGTTCTTTTCTCTTATCTTTATTTGATTCCATTGGAGATTGTACAACATGAATAATTCTGAGATTTATTTCTATTATTTGTTCAGGCTCAAAAAGTGAGGTCACATCAACCAAAATCTCAGAATTTGATTCTTCTTTATTTGATATGTTGTCTCTAAGTCAGGTGACTCAGGCTTAATGACAATCTTTACTCCCTGCATTTTGTATACAAGTAGATCATCATCATAACTTGATTCAAATAATTAAGAAGATTCATTTGTAGTTTGTTAATTATCAAATTCATAGAAAACAAATAACATGTACGAGGAAAGATTGTTCATTTCATTAATACCATTTGAAACATACATGAAATCTAAAAGAGTGATTGGCTTGGGGGATTTTCCCTTGCCACTTGGAGGGATAACCTATTTGACTTTAGAAGTTGATTCTTTCTTTACTTTTGAGAGAGTTTCAATGGTGAAGGACCCTTTCCATTTATTGAGTTATTTGAAGGAACATTAAAATAGGTCTTTTTAGTGGGCATTTGAGTTGCTTTTGAAAACTTCAACAGCGTTTTGGGTAGCTTGTTTAAAAGTTTCATGAAAGATTTGGACAAACAAAACTGCCAACCCTTTGCATCTGCAAGCAAATCATTAGTGCTGCTTTCTGAATGGACACTACTGAAGATGAAGAAGATGCACTTGCTGATTCTTCTTTCTATCCTTTGGTAAGGATTACTTCCCCATGAATAACCTTAACAGACCCCTGTGATGGGTTGGCTAAGTATGCATCAGCAAGAATCATCCTACTAAATTTGTACTCATTTTCAACCCAATCCTTAAAGACATAGCAATCTTCTAGAACATGACTCAACATCCTATGATAAGGGCAATAGTTTGTTTCATTGCTCTTATCAACATCTACTGATCTTTTGGGTTTGGGGAGTTGGAAGTTATCATCTTGAACTAGAGACTTAAAAATCTTCTTTGTAGCATCCCTTCTGGTAGAATGCTGCTGGTTGATCGTTTCTTAACATTACTAGGAATATTATTCTCTTTTATTTGTTTCCTCTACTCTATGTAAAACATACAAATATTCTCCTCAGAAACTATCAACATGCTCCGTAACTGAAGCAAGTTGTCTTTAGAAAACATGAAACAATTTGGGCAACTCTACATGAGCATAAGGTGGCACGCTGCTAATAAAGTGTTAAGATGCCTGCGAGTTAAGCAATAATGCATTTATGCATATAATTGGAATTCCAACTTACAGAATGCATGCACTGGCAACTGCATGTTTGAGAAAATTCATATATAATTAAATCTGGGCTATCTCATATACATCAAGAAAGTTTTTTTCTAGTAAACATTGACTCCTGATGCTTGAAATATTCACAAACCATATATTAAATAGTCTATTAACTACGATATACTGTAGAGATCAAGTATGCACAACTCGTGATGTGCTAGCTATTACAAATAGAGAAATGATAGTTGGTCTGAATTTGAACTGGTCCCCAACATTAACTGTGGGCCTCACCAATCATACGTGTCCAAAAGGGGAGGAACAGTCTGAATTTGATTTAAGGCTATCACTACCTTACAAATAACTACAAAATCTACCAACTCTTTTTAATACAATGTAATTAAAGACTGTTATAAAGTAGGATTTTATCTAATGGAAAAAATTATCATGCTTTATAATTCCTTGTAAGAATTGGATCAGAATCCTCTTTTTGTTTCCCCTAGAAATTGAAAAACGTCGTGTGAACAGTTATCATCAAACTGTCCATACAATAGGTATTGAATCCGCATTAAATGATGCAATGAAATTTCAAATAATCGCCTAAATGTTCAATTTCAATATTTTTTCTCTACTATATTCTTTGAACCTTGTCATTTAATGAAAATTCTGAAGGACTTTCGGGGGGAATCATGTTTGATAATTTTTTCTGATGTCAGGAGGAAGATGCTGCATGGATATTTGGAATGATGATCTATAGCCTTGATCTACTTTGCAAAGCTGTTGAAAAGAATGCAAAAGAAACTCATGAATGGCCAAGGTTGGTATAGGATTCTTTCTTGTAAATTTCAATACTCTTGAGATTGTATTTTAGTGATTGTCCTTGTTAGTTTTAGCTTCTGCACTATTTTGCAGCAGGACAAACTGCCATAAAGCAGACACGTGTTAGTTAAAAAATTTGGACAGATCTTCCTATAATTTGCTTAAAAATGGTGGTTTTCGATGACAACATAAAAATGGGAGATTTACACAAACTATATTAAATTATTTTCTATTTACATATTTAACTCCAAATTCCTCTTTACATATAAACCATCATAATATTTCAGTAACATTTAAAATACCACAATAACACCCCCCTTCATTAATTGAAATGCTAGCTACTCCATCTCGCTTTGGAGATAGGGTTGTTTTCGAAGTTGTCATATATGATTTAAACTCAATGTACATAAGGATCTCTGCAATGGGGGAGAAGGTTGAGAAAGGGGGCCAATCCGTGGTGTTGTAGATGGCATAGATGAGAAAGATGTAATCAAGTGTTTTCAAAGCATTAAGTTCAATACAATGCATAAGGATTTTTTTTTGTTTTATGTTTTTTTTTTCTTCAACTGCAGAGCATAAAGTGAAGCGCTTATATATATATATATATATATATATATATTATGTGCATGCAGTTATTAATTATTTAAAAATCTTAAACCAGATTAGGGAGATCTTTTTAGCAAATGCAATAATGCTTTCAATAATAATAATTTATAGCTACTCAAAATTAATAAATAAAAAAAATTAAATGATTTAAATAATGAATTGTTGTAATAATAATAATTAAAAAACAAGAATATACTTGTGAGATAATGTGACTAGCTAGAAACTGTGAGATGGAGGTAGTGTGATGATGAGACTGAGAAGCATTTTTGAGAAGCTGCTGTTAGCTCTAATCATGTTTTAAAATTGCGTAATAGGAGGCGCGCCTTGGCACAATTTTGCATGTTGACGCTTTGAATATTGAGGCGTGTGCCTCAATCAAACTGAGGTGCGCCTCAAGGTACGCTTCGCCTCATTTAGGTGAGGCGTTCGCCTCTTGAAATTAAAAAAAAAACTTAAACAGCTAAACCTATTTTTTATTTTTATTTAGGGTGCTAAGGTCACTAATGTCAATCATATTCTTACAATCTTTATTGAAAATTTAGCAAAATATCTCATCCACCTTTATTGAATATCATTTTCTAACAAAGCACTTTTGGATCTTCATCCTTAATAGTATTTTCCAGAGAATTATGGAGAATGTGATGGGATTTAGAATCGTCATTCAATGATTTACTATTTGACACATTAGAGGGAGAAGCATGACATTTATCAGAAGGAGATTTGGTAAAATTGAGATCTGGATTAAGGAGATGATGGTTAAAAATGAGAGGAGAACAAAAGATAATCACCTTAGAACTTTCACCCGAAGCAAAAAATGACTACTACTTGTACTCCTACACAACCTTAGTTAAGTGTGCCATTTGACAGTCGAGGAACTTTTGAGTAAGCATATTTAGAACCATTACATGGTGCAGGCTTCCATTCTTAGATCTTTGGTTCCATTCTTAAATCTTAGTTTGAACAAATTATTTCTTATTTAAGGAGATAAAATATTATCTTAAAAAACAAAGTAGGCGATCAATATACTAACTCCAACTAAGGTTCGTTGAGATTTAGAAGTCATCAAAGGATCAATCGTAAGGGGTTACTAATCTTACTGACAATTTTAGATATATTAGTTTTGGTCCAACAATATAAAAGAAGATTTGATAACTTGATCTAGGTGGATACTCTAAATTCCTCCTTAACCGGAATGAAGTTAGGTGGTTGTTTCTTAACATAACTAGTTGCTCATTGAGGAACTTAGGCCCTCCGTTACATATCATTTTCATATGCTCGACACTTTTGAACTTGAAACGAAAGAAGCCATCAACAAGAGATAAAAGCTCAAAGGTACCTTGGAGCTTCCAAAGCTTATGGCAGGATCCACTATTCATCACATTCATCAATCTTGGCCTCTGTGAAGCAAACTTTTTATTTTCAAAACAAGGGACATAAGAAAAGGAAAAGCTAGAGGCAAAGTGAACATGAGAAGTTATCAGATCTTTCTAGTTCAATGAAGGTGTTTGTATGTGGTTGGATTGGAAAATTTAGCTTCATAACTCTTTTTATTTTATTTGGGTGCAGGCTGAGACAGGATATTATTAAGCTAATGAAAACAGAAGTGCAGATTGATCACAAACTTGCCGTTATTTCGCGCATGGGGAGAATGTATGACTGCCTTCTTCCATACTCAAAACAGCGTTAATTGGCCCTTTGGCTGTATTTTGCCGTAGTTTTCTATAGACAATGATCGTGTAAAATACTCCTTTGTTTTTGTAGTCATCCGAAGTTTAAAATTTTGATTATCACCGTCTGTTTTGTTTAATTGGTCCTTAACCACTCATGTCAATGCGTTGCTGCACTGAACTAGCATCAGGAATATCATTTGCCTTCTTTGATGGTTCCTTTGTTTTAATTTATTTGAACAATTATATGGTCATGTGACTCATGTCTTGTTGGGCTCTGGAAGAGTATAGACAATGTATTGTAATTCAACCTTGGCCACTAAGGCTTTGTTTGGGATCGCTTTTTTATTGTTTCTTAAATCCACTTTTAGTACAAAAATTTTAATTTTTATACTAAAAGGCTACTTTAAGAAACAGTAAGAAAGCCATTTCAAACGAAGCCTAAGAAAATTTGAAATCACGGGCTTTTGATAAAATAAAATAGGTTGTTACAAGGCTTCATTTTTTTTTTCTTTTTTCTTTTTTCTTTTTTTCTAGATCTTATGTATCTTCTTAGAAGCTAAAAAGAAAATGAGAGTTTATCAATTTCCTTGATTTGACCTTGGTAATCATTGACCATGACATGTTATTTATTGATTTTATCTTGATTGGATGGATGGTAAATCAGTTGACTGCTTCAAGTCTTTAAATATCTCTTAACTTTTTCTTTTCTTTTTAAAGACCATGCCTGAGCTTTTCTCATATCTTTTGAATATATAAAAAAAAAATCAAGAAGTTCACCAGCAAAAAGATTTTGGCAATGTTGCTGGAAAGCTTTAAGGAATGATAGAAATGCAAATGTGTTGGTGATTCTTCCTCTTTTTTGTATCAAAATTGGATCAGACAAAGAAGCTAGAGAAAGCCAGAAAGATGAGCTTATCTGATATAACTAGATTGCTAAGGCCATTGTATGTAATCTTTTTGGATTAAGGCTTCGTTTGGAACGGTTTTATTATTGCTTTTTGAAGCAGTTTTATGGTACAAAAATTAAAATTTATGTACCAAAAAGTTGTTTTAAAAAGCAGTAACAAAGCCGCCTAACTCTTTAAGGAGTGGATATAAGTTGTAGATTCTCCTTGTCTGGGTGATTCTTTATGTAGTTGACGATGAAACTTCTTAACGATACCACAGTTTTGTCAGAGTATTGAGGCTGAGGCGTGAGTTGTTGATTTCTTGAGGCCATTTGTTGAAGAAAAGGATGAGTATGTTGAAGTAGCCACTAGTTTAATGGAAGAAGAAAAGAAAGTCGATTATGATGAGTTAAGGCGCAAAGAACATCACAGGCTAAGACTGAGATTTCTATTGAAAGAGTCGAGTTCAAATTCACTTAGTGTCGAGCTAGTTTCTTTTGTTTCAATGAGTAGATTTGAGATTTTACTAAGTATACTCTCTTCAAGCTAATCTTGAATCTGAGAAGGCAAAAATTGCTGAGAATCTCTGAGGTTCATATTGTTGGAGAAGCCATATGGATTAGATTGGTTTAGTTGGGATAGATGTTTGATATTCTTTCTTGTTTTCATGATAAAGTTTGCCCACCCTCAAAAAAAAAAAAAAAATATTTAGAGGGGACATTTTGGGCATTTAAACTGGTGAGCTATGAGGCTCATAATGTTATGCAAATTTAATAATAATTTAGATGCAATATTATAAGAAATCATCATATTAAAATTATATTTGAATCAATTAATCATTATTTGCAAAATAACACAAGGATTATCCTTTTAATTCTTTTGAAGTAGGTATAGAATATCAATGTTAGTCTAAAATTTTGTTTAAACTTTTATAAGAATATTCAATGAATTACAAGTAAATCTGACATAAGAATATTCAATGAAATACAAGTAAACATGATATTATTGTCATTAAACTACATAGAGGTGTATTTTGTCTTTTTAGGGGTCTATTTTGCCACACCTATTATGCATGTATTATGTATGGATCTCTTTTAGCCCCACATGCAATGTAAGTATCATATCTTAGGTCCTTTTTGCCCCACTTGTAATTACAGGTATCATATTATTTTATAATCAATCTTTTCTAATTTCATATTTAGCATACTTTAAATACTTGTAATTCATACTTATTTTGTATTGTTGCATGCTTTCATAACGATCTTTCTGTTATACTATTTACATACAAAGAATGTGTTTACAATAGACAAAGAATTGAACATCTTTTCATAATGTTACCAAGTAAGAAAAGTTTTAAACATTCATATTTGATCTTATTTCAAACTCCAATTATTCATATGAATATACAGTTGTTTGTACATGAATATTTGAATGTATGCTCATATTCACTATTGAAATTTTAATTATGCGTTTATCTCTTCAAACAAGTCAAGTAACATGGCATGTATCTAGAATTAATAGTTCTTGCTTTTGTAATTTTAAATGGCATGTATCTAGAATTAATAGTTCTTGCTTTTGTAATTTTAAAATTTACATAACTAATCTCTTTGACAATCTATCTCCTCAAATCCTCCACCACGTACTATTCTTCGTTTGTAAGTTATCTACAATCATCTATCCAATTCTATGATTTCTACACTTTAAAATTCAAATAAATTGCATAAAATAAATTTATACTAACATAGTCATTTACCTCGTAACCTCCCTTCGATGAATCCTAAAATACAATTTGTGTAAACTTCTTCAAAAACTTGTACTAACCTTTACAAATTTATCAATCACTTTGAAACAACTAAATTTACTTTACCTCATATTCTTCTTTCCTCAATTTTCTTATCTTCCTTTCTCTTTTTTTGTTTCACTGAATTGATCACAGTTCACTCACGGCAACAATAGTCGTTATGCTTCTTACTCCACCAAGAAACCATTCTCCTCAATGTTATTGATTTCTCACACAAAAATTTCTCTCAGTTAACTATTGTTCTGCTCACATGATCCACAAGTCATGCTTCCCAATTCCTTCAACACATAGAACCGAATTCCTCCCTGCAATCGATTTCCTCTTCACCTTATTGTGTCGCACTCTTTAATCAAAGCACTGTGACGAACACAAGAATGGTGCCTCAACCGCCTCTTTGCACAAACTTTTATTTGGTCCGGTGTAAGGATGCAGAGGAACATCCGGTCGTAGGCAAAATCCCGCCTATACCGAGGTGTACCGAGTTTTTTAAAAACTCGGTACACCTCGGTATAGGCGGGATTTTGCCTACGACCGGATGTTCCTCTGCATCCGGTCGGAGGACGTAATAATCCCGACTCTTTGCACTCACCACAAGCCGCAATTCTTCCCACTATTTCTACTCCGCTTTACCTAATTCCTTCACTACCTCAAACGCATCAACAAGTAACCATAAGCCTTTATATATCTTCTGTCACAATCCAACCCAATATGACCCAATATCACATATTTTATATCGTGTCCGACTGTGGCAAGGTTTTTGGTATCAGAGCATTCGTTGGAGAAGTGAATTATAATATAGCCCTATGATTTAATTTATAGAAGAGTGAGATGCAAGGTTTTTGGTATCAGAGCAAGTTTGGACCTTTTGAGTTCAGAAGGAGTGTACAACCAATAGTAATTTCTTCTGGATTAGATAAAGGCAGAGTTGTTAATTCTTGGGGTTCAGTGAGAGAGGCCCTATTATGTTCGTAGTGTGGTAAAATACAATGGTTAGTGTTACAAAGCATTAGGCATGTATTTTTGCTGTGGTCAATTTAGACATAGGATTGTTGAGTGTACACAAGATGGTTTTGATAAGGTTATGACATCTTCCTCTTACCCGTACCCATCCCTTCATTTCTATTAAAATGAAACTACCTAATCAAATAGATGCTTCCTTTTGATTAATGGGTGGATGAGTGTAAACAGTAATATTATTAATTAATATATCGGAATTACTATCAATTAACATTAGTTTAATGGTTAACAAAAATTGTTAATTATTTACTTAATTCTTTAAAAATAATTATTAGCATTAATTAGCATAACAATATTCTGTGTTAATAGTCATTAATTGCTAATCATAATTGAAAGTAATTATAAGTTAAAATTGTAGGAAAGAAATTCGTTAAAATTTAATAGAAGTTAATGATTTGGGTATAATTTAATTAAGCAAAAATTATTGTAATCTTACTTGGAATTTAGGTTATTACAAATCTTCCCTCTATAGAATATTGTCCCTCAAATTTAACTTTTCATGTTTCTTAAAATAGGCAAGGATACTTCTGTCTCATGGC
This sequence comes from Dendrobium catenatum, assembly GCF_001605985.2. NCBI lineage: Eukaryota > Viridiplantae > Streptophyta > Magnoliopsida > Asparagales > Orchidaceae > Dendrobium > Dendrobium catenatum. The sequence goes on from NW_021319322.1 coordinate 741,237, forward strand.
CTCTTTTTCCCATATAGCCTATTTTACTGGCCTGTGCTTTCATTTAACTTTCACATAAAGAATTATTCTACTTCTTAATTTATGAATAACCCTTTCTATTATCTTTTCAGGTTCCTCAGTATATGTCAAATCATTTTGAAGTTCAATTTCATTTTGAGTCCCTGAATTTCATCTTTAACCCATTTTTTGAGCATTGACACATAAAAATATTATGTACATTAGACATGTCTATAGGTAATGCTAGTTTGTAAGCAACTTATTCCACTCACTAAATAATCTCAAATGAGTCAATATAACGAGGAGTGCATTTTTCTCCTTGACCAAATCTAGAAACACTCTTCATTGGTACAACTTTTAAGAACACAAAATCCCCAACTTCAAATTCTATCATTTTATGCTTAGGATCATATTATTTTTTGCTAACGATCCTAGGTTGCTTTTAATTTATCTCTAATTAATCTGATTTTTTCAGTGTCTTGATTAACTAACTTAAGACCCAATAATTATATCTCTCTAATTTCAAACTAACTCAATGGAGTTCTGCATTTTTTGTCATACAAAGTCTCATATGGAGTCATCTTGATACTTTATTGGTAGTTATTATTATAAGTGAACTCTATCTATGGAATGTGTTCTTCCCAACTACCTTCAAAATCAACCATACATAATCTTAACAAATCTTCTAGCTCATGAATTAATCTTTCTGATTGACCATCTATCTGTGGATGAAATGCATTTGTGCCCAAACTTTCATGAATACTCTTCCATAATTTGGATGTAAAACATATATCCTTATCTGACATAATAACCTTAGGAATTCCTTACAATCTGATAATTCCTTCAAAAATAACTTAGTTAATTTCTCCACTAAATTTGTCTAAGGAATAGGTAGAAAATGTACTAATATTGTTTATCTGTCAATCACCTCCCATATGTAGTCGTGCCTTGATATAGAAAATCTTGTAATAAAATCCATTGCTATATCTTTTCATTTTCATACTTGAATTGGTAAAGATTGTAATATGCCACTGAGTTTCTGGTGTTCATCCTTAACAAGTTGACATTTATCACATTTAACCACATTTCTGCCACGTCACTTTTTATTTCAAGTCACCAAAATAGTATCTTTAAATTTTTTATACATCTTCATGCTTACATGATGAATTGAATAATTTCAGTTGTGAGCTTCATTTAAAATTTTCTAAATCATATATGATTCCTTTGGTATCCACAAATACTTATTGCTCCATATTTTCCCCTGATCATCTACACTAAGAAAATCTTTCTTTTGTATGTTTTCCATTGATTCATAAACTTATGATAATCAACACTAGACTTCAGAGCTTCACTAATTATTTCCTCTGAAGATGGATAAACATTTATTTGATTTAAGCTACCTGAATCCAAATTACTCTACATTTTGACCTCTAGTTGTAATGCTTCCATATCTTTAATTAACTCTTCTGCTAGATTCAACATATAATTTATCAGTTCTATAGACATTCTACTTAATGTATTTTCTACTATAATAGCCTTGTATGGGCAGTACTAGAAGTCAAGATCATAATCTTTTATCAATTCTAACAATCTTCTCTATCTTAGATTTAATTCCTTCTGAGTTAAAATATACTTTAAGCTTTTATGATCTGTAACTATTTCACATCTCATCTCATATAAGTAGTGTCTTCAAAATTTTAATGCAAACACAATTGTAGCCAATTCTATGTTTTATGTGTTTGATAATTCTTTTCATGAGGCTTTAACTATCTAGAAGCATAAGCAATCACCTTTTTATTTTGCATCAACACAACCCAGTATTTCTAAAGAAATATCACAAAATAGTTGAAATCCTTCAATATCAAATGGAATTTTCAATAGTGGTGTGTTAAAAGCTGCTTTAACTCTAGAAAACTCTGCTCACAATCCCTAGTCCATTCAAATTTAATGTCTTTCCAAGTCAACTTTGATAAAGGTAAGGTAATTTGAGAAAATCATTTTACAAATTTTCTATAATAATCTGCTAATCCTAAGAAACTTCTGACCTCTGCCAAATTAGTTGGTTTTTGTCATTCTATCACTGTTTTTATTTTTTTTGGATCCACTGATATACCCTCTCCACTAATAACGTGCCCCAAGAATGAAATTATCTTCAACCAAAACTCACATTTAGAATATTTAACAAATAATTTATATTGCATTAATAATCCATGAACAAATTTCAAGTGATCTGCATGATCTTCATTATTCTTAGAATAGATCAAAATATCATCGATAACAATAATTACAAATTAATCTAAATAAGGCCTAAAAATTCTATTCATAATATATGTAAATATTAATGGGGCATTAGTGAGTCCAAATAGCATAACCAAAAATTCAGAGTGCCTATATTTGATGCCAAAAGATGTCTTCTCAATATTACATTTTTTCACTCTAACCTGATGGTAACCTAACTGCAAATTAATTCTAGAAATATGGAAACACATGCTAACTAATTAAATAGATCATCAATTCTAGGAAATAGTCATCTTATTTAACTCTTTATAATCAATACAGAGTCGTATTGAACCATCCTTCTATTTGACAAATAACACAGATGCACTCCAAGGAGATATATTAGGTCTGATAAATCCTTTTTCAATCAATTTGACCAATTGACTCTTTAATTCTAGAAATTCCTTGGTTTTCATTCTATAAGGTAATTTTACAATTAGATTTGTTTTAGGTTGTAAATTAATTAAAAATTCTACTTAATATTCAAATCAGGAGTAAAAATAATATGTTTCACATGAAGTTTTTTGTAGAATATCTCAGATATAAAAGAATAAGATACACTAAAATAAAAGTAATTTAAGTAGGTAAATTTAAAATATTGATAGTACATGTCACCACTTCAGAAGATTTCATATTTTCTTCAGAAGTTAGAGCAAAAACATGGGCTATTACTAATCTCACTACTTCCCCTAAGGCTTCTCCCTAATCATAAAAGCTAATTGATTCATTTATGGCTTAGTACCTCTGTACTGATCTATTCTCTGAATGCCTTTTAATTCTCCGACTCCTTGGACATTTTTTAAACAATTTTCTCTTGATATGTCCTGACTCCCCACATAGATAACATCTTCTTGAATTCATTAGACATCTTCCTGGATAAGACTTCCTATAATTTGCATAAACTTGTATCACACAAAACCCTACAAGCTGTTGTTGTTGTCCCTGATGAATTTTTTGCCTTTTTGATTAACCACCTCGATATAATTGGCCTCTTTATACTATCAACCTCCTAGTTTTGTGTTACTATATCTATATCATGCTCGAAAATTTTAGCACTTTCAACAAGTTCAGTAAAATCCTTTATGCAAAAAAGAATTAGAGGTTGGCTTAATGAATATTTGAAGCCCTTTAAAAATCTATAACATTTTTAGTAGGAGTATCGATAAGCTATGGGGCATATCTCGATAGAGATGTAAATTTTATTTTGATATTAAATCAGTCTTGGCTCCTTTCTTTAGGTTGATAAAACTTTCCTATATTGCATATCTTGCTAATGGAGGAACATTTCACTCCTTGAAAACTTTTTTGAATTCCTTCCACATAATTAGATCCTCTACTTTACCATAGATTTTTTTTAGATGTTATCCCCTCCACTATTGATCTTCCTCACCTTCTAGCATAAAGATTGCATGCAAGAGGTATACGTCTATTCTCAGGACATCTCATTCCTTTCAAAATTTTCTCAATCCTTATGATCCAATCCTCAGCAGTTCTAACATATACTCCTTTAAATAAAGGGAGTTTTAAACTCTATAAGACTTTTAAATGTTTATACTCCTCTGCACTAACAAGAGCACCTATCTCTATATATGCACTGCTACAAGGAGTTGTAAAATTAATTGGTATAGCTACCGGTGTAACACTAGGTGTTGTAGATCCTACCAAAGATTATATATTTTCCATCATCTGCATCATCATATTCATCATCATTATTTGCATCATATTCCTTGATATTATACTGGCAGATTCAAACAATAGTGGTGCATTGTTTATTCTATGTGTAATGCATTCAACTGATGTAATATTTTCAATACCTTTAGATCTTCGATCATGCTGATATGACTGGCCATTAGTTCCCTGAGGTACTCTTTCAACCATCAAATCCATAATGTATTACATCCAAAATTATGCATTTATTCAATCATGTATATACATAATAATATGTTACTTTTATATGTTATTTGCAAGCAGGATAGAAAGTTAGACTTATTACTAACTTAAAACACAACTCTCTCCTAGGCTTTGTAATAGTTCTATCAGATTCAATCTTGTTCTCTTAAACAACTAAATTTTCTTAAGCTTCTATAATCTAATCCTCAAAATCTTAAAATATGGCTTTGATACCACTTTTGTAACATCTCACGATATCCCTTACTAGTAATATATAGTACCACAGAATGTAACATAATATTCAATCTTTACATATAATATTTTTCATCAATTTCATACTTGAATAAAAACATCCACCAATAAATTTACTAATTAAAGGGAAGAATTTAATAATTCTAATTACAGCACAACAATACTTATATAACCACTAAATAATCATAATGTTTCATCACATCGTATATACCTTATAAAAAAACATCAAAAATACTTCTAATCATAAAACCTAAAGTTTCTAACACTTGACTAATCAGTCTCAACTTTCTCTATACATTTTCCTGTAACAACAACTAGTATAAAAATTGGTGAGCTATATAGGTCAAAAAGTTATGCAAATTTAATAGCAATTTAAATGCAATATTATAAGAAATCACAACACTGAAATCATATTTGAATAAACTTACCATTATTTGTAAAATAACTAGGGCTGTCAATTCGGGTTGCCGGGTCGGGTTCGGGTCGAACCCGAACTGACCCGAAGTTAAACGGGTCGACCTGAACCCGACCCGTTTAGTTATACGGGTCCAATTGCTGAACCCGGACCCGACCCGGGTTAGACAGCCCTAAAAATAACATAAAATCATATTTTAGATTACCCTTTAATTTTTTAAAAGTATACACATAATATCAATATTAGTATTCTAAAAATTTGGCTAAACTTTCATAAGAATGTTCAATGGAGCCTATGTAAATCTGACATTATCTCCATTAAACTATGTAGAGGTCTCTTTTATCTCTTTAGGAGTCCCTTTTACCCCAGCTACTATGCAAATATCATGTCTGGGGTCCCTTTGCCCCACATGTAATTGCATGTATCATATTTTCTTATAACTAATATTTTCTAATTTGATATTCAGTAAACTACAAATATTTATAATTCATACTTGCTTTGTATTATTGCATTCTTTTATAACGATCTTTCTGTTATGTTGTTTCTATACAAAGAATGTGTCTACTATAGGTAAAGAATTCAACTTCTTTTCATAATGTTAATCATAATTAATTGCTAATCATAATTGAAAGTAATTATAATTTTAACTTGTAGGAAAGAAATTTGTTAAAAATTTAATATAAGTTAAACTTTTGGGGATAATTTAACTTAGCAAAAAATTTTGTAATCTAATTACATGGAATTTAGATTATTACAGGCCTAACAACTAGTTTGATTTTGGATGGTCGTTTCTAGCAACCAAAGAAATTGTCCCTCTTCAATCAATTTTTTCCGTTGGATGGTTGGATCGACAACCAATTTCTGCTTTGAATGGTCGTTTCTAGCAATTCAAGGGAATTGCCCTTTTATGAGATTTGATGCTTAGGATGGAGTTTTGACCATTTTGAATCCCTTCTTTGTCCCTTATTTTGGAGTTTTCATTATTTCAGTCTTTGGCTATAATATGCTTTTTATTTTCAGCTATTTTCTTAGTTTTGTTTATAGGAATTGAAAGTTTTTCGTATTTTTCTTACTATTCTGCTGTGTTTTTACCTATGTAATTTTTTTGAAAATGTATCCTTAATTCTAGGAAAGAGATAGAGAGAGAGAGAGAGAGAGAGAGAGAGAGATTTTCTTTTGAAATGTGTATTTGTATTTTTAATAATTTTCCATTTATCTTCCTTCTATGTTAGCTCTTTACTTCTTTGCAATTAATAAATGAATTTATTTTTTAGTTAACCTAAATATCGTTGGCTGGGATTAACAAGCTTCGACGATCATGGCAATCTTCTTTTCATTATATTTAATTTTGGCCAAGGCATCATATTGGATGAGCTTCATGTTTTGTTAGAGCTTTCATTTTTGCTAGGCTTGCCATTAGAAAGGGCTTCTCTGTGTCTCAAAGTGAAGGGGAAGAAGGGGTATAAATTTTATGGCTTGACTTTTTATACATTAGATATGTAGGATTTTAGCATGATGCTTTATTTATGCAACTTTGGGGGAATTCAAAAATATCATTAATTTTTAAAAATGATGGTTGAGTTGTTAAGTATGAAAATAATAGGTTTTTTACTTGAATAAGGTTATTATTTTATTTTGGTTCATCATAATTTATTATTTCCTTTAAGTAAAGCCCAATCTAGACAACTTTGATTAGTGCATACTATATGTCTACTTCAGTGTCATTGCTCTATTGTAGGAAAAATTATTACGTGTGGAGTCTGGTTATGTCCGGATTTCAATAAAAATGTGACACGTGTCCTTATACACAATATGTACAACTGTACACATAATATATAAATCATAAAATTATGTACATAGTGAGTACAAACTTATATACATAATACACATTGTGTACACAATTGTACACACTATGTATAAATTTTACACACTGTGTCGAAGGACACATGTCATGTTTTTATTGGAATCCGGACGTAACTCTACGTCCGGACTCTACACGTAACCTATTATAAAAAGTAGTCTCGTAATTTTTATACTTGACCCTAAGTTTAAATCAATATGATATCAAGCTTAAATTAGCCTACCTCTTGTTTAATTAATAGGGTTGCTTTTATGATTCATATTTTTATTGATCTTAGTTTAACTTGTTTCGAGTTTTCAATTTTACATTTTGCCGACTTTAAATGTAATAAATGAATTTAGACATCACGATTTAAACCATTTACAGCGAACACAAATACTGCGGATTCAAATTAATTAGTAGGTATTTAAATCGCTGCAAAAGGTCCTAAAAAGTACTGTGAAAGTCTGATTTATTAGTAGTATATATATATATATATATATATATTAAATATATTAATATAATATATATAATACTATATTAACAATCAATTGATAAAAGTCAAATTCTATCATGTAAGACCATAAATTTAATATTGTAATATAGGTTCACTTCAGCTAGTCCTATATGATCATTTAATATCATATGCACTTTTGAAATTATGCTAAAACCAACTTTTAATTTCCTAAGACCATTAATGGCTTAATAATGCGAGATATTTATTTGGCAAATAGTCAGACCTGATATATCCTATATGCACTTCCAATTTAAGCTAGTAGGCCCATGATCTAATGGTAGCAAAGGCTTAGTAGTGGAAGAATACTCAATAAAACAAATGCATAAATCCATCAAATCCTTCAGATATAATTATTATTATATATTGATATCTATAATCATTGAAAATAATTAAGAAGGTCAGTTTGGATATTGACATCTCATCTTGGCATTCATGGGCTTAGCTTGGTGGGGCACATGAAGTCCTTCTTAGATTGATGTAGTTGAAAGCTTCTTCCTGATGCTGATAAGGTGACTTAGGCTAAGATTGTTAATATGAGCATTTTAATAATTATTTTTTATAAAAAATAATATAATATCATACATCATCAATCAAATATAATTATATATTATTATTATTATATTATGTATTATTCCTTTTATAATATGTATTATTTTGCAATGAATATTGTAACAATTAAAGTTTACGATGGGAATGAAGTAAAAGGAGATTAATTCTATGGATTTGTAGCATCAGTATTAGGGGACTGATTGTTATTACTTTGTAAGAGCTTCATTAGGTTGATCAATAGTTGTTTTAATTAGGTAAATGTGAAGAAAGGACTGTGTAATTGTTTATTTAAGAAATTTGTTGATTGAGATTTTTTGCTTTCATGATTTATTTGTATGATAGAAGCTGATGATAAGCAAGAAACTTGTTTTATGTAGCCACAATCAAGTAAGGTTTTTTATGAGTGAGGAAAAAGTTACTTTAAAGTAAGATGTGGAGAGGTTTTATCTTGGTAGACACAAGCATGAAGAAAGCTAAAACAATTGTAGTGAATACAGGTTGTTAACAATTTGATTCGTTCCTCTGCTCTACTCTCTCTCTTTTTAATAATTTTTTGGCTGGCTTTTTGAAAATGTACATTATTAATTTATATCACTGTCGAGAAAAATAATATCCATAAGGATTAACATTTGTTAAACTCTTTTTTTATTTTTTCTTTTTGAGGAGGTGATACAACTAAAAATGCAACCTAGTCATGGAGATTTTCGAATTTTTTTTATCATACCCATTGTATTGACATATTCGACGTAGTGAGGCACTTTTTTCTAAATAAAAATTTAATTCGTGGAAAGTTACATAGAACAACATATTTTTATTATATTTCAATGCGCATAATATATTGTAAACGACGGGTAATTATGAGTCGAAAGCTTAGTTCACAGCTAAACGCACAGCTTAGTCACCTTTATAGAATCTCAATGTTGTTGCTCGAACTCAACTGCAGATCATATCATCGTATCATTCATCTGAACGTCAAATTTATGTCTGGATGGATTAAAATTAATTTACTTAGCTGGCATGATTGATGATTGCGAGAGTCGAGACACTGATGTTCTATCACAGCAACCCAAGCGAAATATCAAGACTCTGGAGCCTTGTAACTGAGATGATCAATAATCTCGTAAAGCTGCAGCTTGAGCATAGAGTATCAATATAGTGCCTAACTCGGCTAGAAGCAACGACTAACAAGTTCAGAGCATCACTTATAAATAGTGCACACTCAAAATAGTAACGTATTATATGAGTAATAATAGTAATGAATGTCAAATAAAGGCTAATTAACATTGATAACACTGCACATTATGCAAACTACAAAGTAATTTTAGTCATTATTTCCTTTGATCTATCTACCAAATATTATATATTTAATTCTTAATGCTTGTTTTATCATAAGGGATGCGAAGGCATTAATGCTTAACACCCTCAGTTGATGGTTTATGATCAATTTCATGGCTCATGCATTAGGGTGTCTTGGTATTCAACGAACAATTGGGGCAAAATAGACCATCATATATGCAGCAAAAATCCTCTGGAACACTCTTGTAGTGGATTACATAAAATATTTTTGTGATAACGATGAAGCGCGACATTTCGTGAGCCATTTTTTGGCAAAAAAAAAAAGGAAAATTATTGTTTTCTTAGCTAGTTGATATCATTAGGGTGATAACCAACCATTAAGAATTAAGAAGAAGATGTAAGGTTTCGTTTGGACTAGTCTTTTCTTTCCTACTCCTCTTAAAGCATTTTTAACTCTTAAGATAGGGCAGTAAAAAAGGTCACCCAAACGAGCTAATGGTTCGGTATCTGTTCTTCATCTCATTGAATAGGAAAGCAATGGCTCCAGCTATAATCATGATAATAAGCGTCCAAGCTTTACCCCAGGTTGATTTCTTCCCAAAAATATAGAGACGCAGGAGCTTGCAAATTATTGGATGCTCGCATATATTCTGGAAGTGTTCCCTGTTTATGGTAAGACAAACGTTACCCCTGCTTATATGTATGGGTCATATTATAAAGGTCCCTTCATAAAGCTGTAAGCCATTATTGCGGAGATCTAACAATGTTTAAAAAGTGATATTTGATTGTAGAGCTATACTATAACTCTTATTTATTTGGAATGTATGGGCAAATAGGTACATGCCCTTGTAAGGCTCGAGAATGCAATTCCTCACCTTGTTATCAATCTATGCTATAATCGTCTTGGTACCATTCACCTATTGCCGCTGCCTGAGGTAACCAGCATGTCACCTCGTTGTCCTGTTGTGTGCTATGAGTCCTCCAATATAATAGCATTCAAGTATTCAGTCCTCTTGACCTACCTGATCGCATAATGACAGCCTCTGACTAACCATGTTGCCTTGAGTTATATGCCTACTGACTCAGTTATCCTAACAACTATCTTGTAACTATCACCCTTTACGTCGGCCTACCACTATCCTTCTCCAACAATAGTCTTTGCAACATTTCCTCTAACTATGTCCACACTTGGTCTAGATCCTCTGATTCATGAAGTCTCTAATCTCAGTTCATCACCCTAAGTATATATCAATTGGGTTTGAGATGTTCTAAACTTACTACATAGTCTTCAGTCTTTATTTTTTTTTTTTTTTCCCATTGTATGTTATATCAATTCTTTTTTCTATGAATTGCTATTTCTCCCATGGATTATTCCTCATCAAGTCAAGTCAATTAAGTACTATTGTGTTACTATGTTTGAATCATTCCGAGGCATCCTTACACTTGGTGGGCTTACTTGAATTGGCCTTGACTTATAAGTTGGTATCCTAATAACTCTCAATATTTTTTCAATGACTCATTTCATATCACCACCTTCCTCTGCCTATAAGTCATTATCATTTTCTTAGCAACTCTATGTTTAAAGACTACTCAAAAATAAAAATAAAAAAATAAATAAATAAATCACCATCCTCTCTGTTAGAAAAATAAGTTTCCGCAGCTGATCATTTAAAAAATATATGATCTATATGACATGGCTAAAATCCTCA
>NW_021319322.1:752078-777209 GCF_001605985.2 Dendrobium catenatum
AAAAAAAAAACTTAAACAGCTAAACCTATTTTTTATTTTTATTTAGGGTGCTAAGGTCACTAATGTCAATCATATTCTTACAATCTTTATTGAAAATTTAGCAAAATATCTCATCCACCTTTATTGAATATCATTTTCTAACAAAGCACTTTTGGATCTTCATCCTTAATAGTATTTTCCAGAGAATTATGGAGAATGTGATGGGATTTAGAATCGTCATTCAATGATTTACTATTTGACACATTAGAGGGAGAAGCATGACATTTATCAGAAGGAGATTTGGTAAAATTGAGATCTGGATTAAGGAGATGATGGTTAAAAATGAGAGGAGAACAAAAGATAATCACCTTAGAACTTTCACCCGAAGCAAAAAATGACTACTACTTGTACTCCTACACAACCTTAGTTAAGTGTGCCATTTGACAGTCGAGGAACTTTTGAGTAAGCATATTTAGAACCATTACATGGTGCAGGCTTCCATTCTTAGATCTTTGGTTCCATTCTTAAATCTTAGTTTGAACAAATTATTTCTTATTTAAGGAGATAAAATATTATCTTAAAAAACAAAGTAGGCGATCAATATACTAACTCCAACTAAGGTTCGTTGAGATTTAGAAGTCATCAAAGGATCAATCGTAAGGGGTTACTAATCTTACTGACAATTTTAGATATATTAGTTTTGGTCCAACAATATAAAAGAAGATTTGATAACTTGATCTAGGTGGATACTCTAAATTCCTCCTTAACCGGAATGAAGTTAGGTGGTTGTTTCTTAACATAACTAGTTGCTCATTGAGGAACTTAGGCCCTCCGTTACATATCATTTTCATATGCTCGACACTTTTGAACTTGAAACGAAAGAAGCCATCAACAAGAGATAAAATCTCAAAGGTACCGTGGAGCTTCCAAAGCTTATTGCAGGATCCACTATTCATCACATTCATCAATCTTGGCCTCTGTGAAGCAAACTGTTTATCTTCAAAACAAGGAACATTAGAAAAGGAAAAGCTTGAAGCAAAGTGAACATGAGAAGTTATCAGATCTTTCTAGTTCAATGAAGGTGTTTGTATGTGGTTGGATTGGAAATTTTAGCTTCATAACTCTTTTTATTTTATTTGGGTGCAGGCTGAGACAGGATATTATTAAGCTAATGAAGACAGAAGTGCAGATTGATCACAAACTCGCCGTTATTTCGCGCATGGGTAGGATGTATGACTGCCTTCTTCCATACTCAAAACAGCGTTAATTGGCCCTTTTGTTGTATTTTGCCGTAGTTTTCTATAGACAATGATGGTGTAAAATACTCCTGTGTTTTTGTAGTCATCCGAAGTTTAAAATTTTGATTATTACTGTCTGTCTCGTTGAAGTGGTCCTTAACCACTCATGTCAATGCATTGCTGCACTGAACTAACATCAGAAAATATCATTTGCCATTTTTGATGGTTCCTTTGTCTGAATGTATTTGAACAAGTATATGGTCATGTCTTGTTGGTTTCTGGAAGAGTATATACAATGCATTGTAATTCAACCTTTGCCACTAAGGCTTCGCTTGTGACGGTTTTCTTATTGCTTCTTAAAATCACTTTCTAATACAAAAATTTTAATTTTTATACTGAAAAATTACTTTTAAGAAATAGTAAGAAAGCCGTTTCAAATGAAGCCTAAGAAAAGCTTTTCAACTTTTTCTGGACCGTTTATCACTTCGAGCTGTTCATATTTCTAGTTCAATAGGGAAATCTGAAATCATGGGCTTTTGATAAAATCAAATAGGTTGTTACAAGGCTTCATATTTTTTTTTCTTTTTTCTTTTTTCTATATCTCATGCATCTTCTTAGAAGCTAAAAAGAAAATGAGAGTTTATCAATTTCCTTGATTTGACCTTGGTGATCTTTGACCTTGACATGTTATTTATTGATATTATCTTGATTGCATAGATGGTAAATCAGTTGACTGCTTCAAGTCTTTAAATATCTCTTAACTTTTTTTCTTTTTAAAGACCATGCCTGAGCTTTTCTCATATCTTTTGAATATATAAAAAAAAAATCAAGAAGTTCACCAGCAAAAAGATTTTGGCAATGTTGCTGGAAAGCTTTAAGGAATGATAGAAATGCAAATGTGTTGGTGAATCTTCCTCATTTTTGTCATCCAAGAAGATCAAAATTAAATCACTTAGTGCTAAGTTTGAGAACCTGCTATCTTTTTAAGTCATTCTCTCGCAAATTAGTTGTCCTTTACTTTTTATTTTTTCGCTTTATGAATTTTTGGCCTAGCTTCGGTTCTTTGCTAGTGTCTTTACTTAGCTTTCTGGATCTATTCTTATGGTTGGATTTATGCTGGCTTTGGTTTTTTGCTGGTGTCTACTGTTGGCCTTGTAACACTCTACGATACCTCTTACTAGTAACACCGAGCGCCGCAGAATTTGATATAATATTCATTTTTTATGTTTACTATTTCTCATCAATTTCATACTTTGAATAAAAACATTCATCAACAAATTTATTAAATAAATGGAAGCATCTAATAATTTTAATTACATCACTACAATATTTATAGAGCCATTAAGAAAATCATGTTTCATTGCGTCTTAAATACTTTATACTAAAACATCACAAATACTTATAAATATAAAATTTAAAGTTTCTAATACTTTTCTAATCGGTCTTTACTTTCTATTTATATTTTTTCTGTAACAATAATCATTATAAAAATTGATGAGCTATGAGGCTCAAAAAATTATGTAAATTTAATAAGAATTTAAATGCAATATTATAAGAAATCATAACATTGAAATTATATTTGAATAAACTTATCCTTATTTGCAAAACAATATAAAATTATATTTAGGATTATCTTTTTAATTATTTTGAAGTATGTATAGAATATCAATATTAGTCTTTTAAAGATTTGATTAAAGTTTTATAAGAATGTTCAATAAAGTTCATGTAAACTTGAGATTATTATCATTGAAATACGTAGATGTCTCTTTTCCCTCTTTAGGGGTCTATTTTGTTCCACCTATTATGTATGTATAATGCTTAGGGTTCTTTTTGCCCTACTTATAATATAAGTATCATATCGTGGATCCCTTTTACCCCACCTATAATTACAGATCTCATATCATTTTATAGTCAATCATTTCTAATTTGATATTCGGTAGACCTCAAATACTTGTAATTCATAATTTTTTTTTTGTATTGTTACATGCTTTTATAATAATCTTTCTGGTATACTGTCTGCATACGAAGAATGTGTCTACAATAGGTAAATAATTGAACATCTTTTCATAATGTTACCAACTAAGGAAAGTTTTAAACATTCATACTTGATCTTATTTCAAACTCCAATTATTCATTTAAATATGCAGTTGTTTGTTCATGAATATTTGAATATATTCACTATTGAAATTCGAAATTCTCATTATGCATATATCTCTTCGAACAAATCAAGTGACATAGTATGTATTTAGAATTAATAATTCTTGCTTTTGTAATTTTATCAAATAAATTTCATAAAATAAATTTATACTAACATAACAATTGACCTTGTATCCTCCCTTCGACATAAAGTCGATGAATCCTAAAATACAATTTGTGTAAACTTCTTCAGAAACTTGTACTAAAGGACTTTGCAAATTTATCAATCATCTTAAAACAACTAAATTTACTTTACCTCAGATTCTTCTTTCCTCAATTTTCTTATATTCCTTTCTCTTCTTTTTTTTTTTTCCACTGAATTTTACTAATCTCTCACCGACGTAGTTATCACACAAAAATTTCTCTCAATTAACTATTGTTCTGCTCACAGGATCCACAAGTCTTGCTTCCCACTTCCTTCAGTCACATAGAACCGAATTCCTCCCTACAACCAATCTCTTCTTCACCTCACTCTGTCGCACTCTTCAATCACAGCACCATCTCAAACGCAAGAACAGTGCCTCAACCGTCTCTTTACACTAACCATAAGCCGCAACTCTTCCCATATTTTCTGCTCGCTTTACCTAATTCATTCACCACCTCATATGCAGCAACAAATCTCTTTTGTCACAACCCGACTCAATATGAAACGATATCTCACAAGTTATACCTTGTCTGATTGTTGTAAGATTTTTGGTATCAGAATATAGGTTTGAGAAGTGAATTGTAATAGAGCCATATGAATTGATTTGTAGAAGAGAGATGCTTTTGTGTAGTTTTGGGTGCTCATTTTGTTTATTTTTTTTCATATGCATGTGTTGCATTCAACTGTGTATTTTAAGACGGCTGATCAACCTCAGCCAGATCCAGATATGACCAATGGTCTGAGTTTTAGTTAGGCAGCTCAGGTTCAGGGTACAACTCCTGTGTTCAGTTCTGAGGCGATTTCTCAAATTCCAGATTTAGTAGCACAGCTAGTTGGTGAGGCTCACACATGGATTGTTGGTACCCGATCTGATGACTTGGATAGATATTTGCAGAATTTCATGAGATTATAACCTCTTAGACTTTCAGGTGTTATTAAGCTTAGAGCAGTTGAGGATTGGCTGGTAATGATAGGGAAGACTCTAGATGGGATGCATTGTCCTTCTAAGAGGAGAGTTGCATTAGTTGTATTTTGATTTGATGGTGAGGAATAGCACTGGTTGTTGGGCCAACAAAGAGAGAAGTTTTATGGTCGTAAAAATAGCCCGATTACTTGTAATGAGTTTGTTGAGATATTCAGAACATAGTTTGTCCCTCCATCTGCTAGGAGACAGTTACAGAGCTCTTTTCTAAAGTTGATTCAGTGAAGCATGTCATTGATGTACTATGAGGAAAAGTTAACTCCTCTCTCTCCAAGTATGCTCCACAATTAGTTGGCTCTTCTTAAGAGAAGTGTTGCCGATTTCTAGAGGGACTACAAGATGCTTTGAGGTAGCCACTATTGGTACATGATATCACAGACTTTGCTTGATTAGTTGAGAGGGCCAAGAGAATGGAGACTGATTTGATAGTAGTGCAGCAGCGATAGACTACAACTAAAAAAAGAGATTTAATGGTTATACTGTTAGCAGTAGTCATTATGGGAAGAAGAGCAAATTTTGACCTATTAAGATTAGAAGGAGAGGACAACCAATAGTAATTTCTTCTGGATTAGATAAATGCAATGTTGTCAATTATAGGGGTTCACTGAGTGAGGCCCCATTATGTCAGTAGTGTGATAGAAGGCACAGTGGTCAATGTTACAGAGCATTAATTAGGTATTTTTGTTGTGGTCAGTTTTGACATTGGATTGCTGAGTATCCACAAGGTGGTTTAATAGGCTTGCCATTATAAAGGGCTTCTATGTCTCTCAAAGTAAAGGGGAAGGAGTGTATAAATTTTATGGCTTTACCTTTTATACATTATATATGTAGAATTTTAGCATGATGCTTAATTTATGCAACTTTGGGGGAATTCCAAAATGTCATTAATTTTTAAAAATGATGGTTGAGTTGTTAAATAGGAAAATAGTTGGGTTTTCACTTGAATACGGTTATTATTTTATTCTAGTTCATCAAAATTTATTATTCCTTAAGTAAAGCCCAATCTAAACAACTTTGATTAGTGTAGACAATATGTCTACTTCAGTGTCATTGTTTCATTGCTTTGATGTAGCCACTATTGGTACATGATTATTGTAGAATCATAATTTGTAGTTTTGTAATTTATTCCTTAAGTTTAAATCTATATGATCTAAAGCTTAAATTAGGCTACCTCTTGGTTAACTAATCGGGTTGCTTTTATGATTCATATTTTTATTGATCTTAGTTTAACTTATTTTGAGTATTAAATTTTACAGTTTTCCAATTTTAAATGTAATAAATGAATTTAGACATCAAGATTTAAACCACTCGATAAATTTCAACTACAATTGATAAGTATTTTGACAAGATTGTTACTGTGTTAACAATCCTCCATTTCATTATTACAAATTTGTAAAATATATATTATTTTGATGGAGCTCAGATATGAGGTTGAGTGTATAGGGAAAGTTGCAGATGGAAGTACTCCTTATCTTTAGTTGCATTCATTAGTTTTCGGTGTACATGTAAAGTAATATTTATTTATTTATTTGTACATATAAAGTAATATATATGAGGTACATGTTTAATACTGAAAACTTGTTCCTCATGGGAGGTTATTCTGTTGTAGGGCTTCTACATCTATTTTATCATTGATGATGTTGATGTTGATGTTGCTGTAAACTATTACAGTGAGTTATAGAATTTTTTGAAGTCACCATTATTTCTCTTCGGCCAATATAAATGACGTCTTCGCAGGTTTTTGAAAACTATTGAATGTTAAGACTTATTGTACCCAATTCATAATAATAATATGACTTTAACTCGCCTCACACAATAATAATGTACATAATCTATAACTAAATGAATACACATTTCAAGGAGACCACATGAAAGAACACTACAAAAGTCTCTCTAAGGCCTAATTATCATTATATTATAATTAGTTTAATTTTTTAATCTTGCCACTTAAACTCCCCTATAGACAAAAGTATCATGTAGCTAAACTTGAAAGATCTTAATATGATTTGATTATCCTAACCTAAATTATAAAGTGGATGTCATAATTTTAGTGATACATAACCTTAGTGTTATCCCCCTAAAAAAAGGATAAATAGTTATCATACTTAATAACAAATCAATGTAAAAGTACAAAATCCTATCATTAAACATAAATTTAATATTATAATAATATTCTTCATCTTGTCTATATGATATTTAATTCATATGCACTTTTGAATTATGCTAAAAAATCTACCTTTAATTTCCTAGACCTTATTGGCTATATAAGGAGATATTTAATTTGCAATATAAACCTATATATCCTATATGCTTCCAACTTTAAGCAGTAGGCCATGATCTAATGGTGCAAGGCTTTATGTTAGTGGAAGAATATCAATAAACAAAATGATAAATCCATCAAATCCTTCAATAATTATTATTTAATATATTGATATCTATATCAATTGAATATTATGAGGTCAGTTTGGATACTTGACAATCTCTCATTGCATCATGGGCTTGCTTGGTGGGGGACATGAAGTCCATTCTAATTGATGTAAGTTGAAAGCTTCATATGATAGTGACTTAGGCTTAGGTGTTAATTATGATCATTTTAATATAATTATTTATTATAATAATAATCATCATCATCATCATCATCATTATTATTATTATTATTATTATTTTGCAATGAATAATTGTCAATTAAGTTACATGGAAGTGAAGTAAAGGAGATTCTTCTATGGATTTTGTAGCTCATTTTAGGGCAGATTTTTTTATTTTTAAGAGTTACATTAGTTGATCAAAGGTTGGTTTTATTAGGTAAGTGAAAGGACTGTTAATTTTATTAAAAAATTTGTTGATTGAGATTGTTATGCTTTCATGTTTATTTTATTAGAGCTTGATAGCAACTTGTTTTGTAGCCACAAGGTTTATTTTATATGAGAAAAAGTTACTTTAAAGTATATTGTGGAAGGTTTTATCTTGGTACAAAGCATGAAGAAAGCTAAAACAATTGTAGTATAAGGTTGTAACATTGATTCTTGGCCACAAGGTTTATTTTATATGAAAAAAGTTACTTTAAAGTATATTGTGGAAGGTTTTATCTTGGTACAAAGCATGAAGAAAGCTAAAACAATTGTAGTATAAGGTTGTAACATTGATTCTTTCCTCTCTCTCTCTCTCTCTCTCTCTCTCTCTCTCTCTCTCTCTCTCTCTCTCTCTATTTTTAATAATTTTTTGGCTGCTTTTTGGAAATATGTCATATTAAATTTATTACTGGTGAGAAAACAAATGCAGCATAAGGATCTAACATTGTTTGAACTCTTTTTTTTTTTTCTTTTTGAGGAGGGTGATCACTAAAATGCAACCCATCATGATTTTGAATTTTTTTTTCAACCATTGTATTACATATTCGAGCGTAATGAGCTACTTTTTTAATAAATAAAAATTTTATTTTGTGGAAATAGCATAAGTTTTTTATTTATTCAAATAATATATTTAGGGGTATTATGAGTCGAGCTTAGTTCACAGCTAACGCAAGCTTAGTTCACTTATAAATCTCATGGTATGCTCGAACTCAACTCAAGATCATATCATACACTGAACTCAAATTTAGTCTGATGGATTTAAATTAAGTTTACTGGAATGATAGATATTCGAGAGCGAGGACATGATGTAATCACGCAACCCAACGAAATAACAAGCTGAGCCTCGTAACTATATGATCAATAATCTCAGCTTGAGCATAGAGTTCAATAAGTCTAACTCGCTAGAATGTTAACGACTCAAGTTCAAGCTCACTTATAATGTGCACCTCAAAATATAATATTATATGATAATAATAGTAATAATTCAAAATAAAGGGCTAATTAACAATTGAAATAACACTGCAATTATGCAACTACAAAGTAATTTAGTACATTATTTGCCTTTGATCTATCTACTAATATTTATATTTAATTTCTTAATCCTTGTTTTTATAATGGTGATAGCATTATGCTTAACCCCCTCATTTGATGGGTTTTGCTCAATTTCATGGCTCAAGCCAGTAGGTGAATCTTGGTTTCAAGAAAAGGGCAAATAGACATCATAAGCAAAAATCCTCAACATCTCTTGTTAGTATTAACAAATAAAATATTTTTGTGATACATTCGATGAGTGCCATTTCGTAGAGCCATTTTTGGCAAAAAAAAAGAAAAATTAGTTAGTTTTCCTTAGCTAGTTGATATGCTTATTAGGGTGATAAAAACCACCATATAGAAGAATAAAAGAAGAAATTAAGGTTTCGTTTGGACTAGCTTTCTTCCTACTTCTTAAAGCAATTTTTTTACTTTAAGAAGCAGTAAAAAAGTCATCCCAAACGAAGCTTAAATGGTTCGGTAGTCTTGTTCCTTCATGCATTGAATAGGAAAGCAATGGTTCCACTATAATTAATGATAATACACGGTTGATTTCTTCTCTAAGAACGAGGAGATTGCAAATTATAGGAGCTTCGCATATTATTATCGAAGTGTTTCCCTTTATGTAAAGACCAAAAGTTAGCCTGCTTATATGTATGGGTCATATTATAAGGTCCCCATAGCTGAAGGCATTATGCGAGAGCATGCTAACAATGTTTAAATGAATTTGATTGTAGATGCTATACTAAACTCTTATTATTTGGAATTGTATGGGGAAATAGGCATCGTCGCCCGAATGCAATTCTCTCACCTTTATCAACTATCTATAATGTCTTGATCACCATCGCCCGACTATGGCCCTTTGTCCATTGTTGTCGTGCTATGATCCTCCAATTATCATCATTCAATCACAGTCTCTTGACCACCATCGCATAATTACAGCTCTCTGACTACCATTGCTTCATTATAGTCCTATGATCATTATCACCTAACAACTATCCTTTAACTATCACCGTCAACTAACCACTATCTCTCAACAATAGTCTTAATTATGACCAACATTTCCTAATTAATGTCCACTTGTCTATGATCCTCTGATCATAGTCTTCTAATCACCATCATTCTAAGTATATATCAAAATTGGGTTGAGATGTTCTAATAACTATCATATCTTAGTTTTTTTTTTCCATTGTATGTCATATCAATTTTTTTTCTATGAAATTATGCTATTTCCCAATGGATTCATCAGTCAAGTCAAGTCAAATTAAGTACTATTCTTATACTATTTGAATCATTCAGGATCCTTATTCACTTGGGTGGGTCACCTTTGATTGGACCTAGACCTTATCAATTTGGTATCCTATAATCTCTCAATATTTTTTATGAACTCATTTCACCATCTTCCCTGCCTAAAAGTCATTATCATTTTCTTGCAATCAATGTTTAACTCAAAATAAAAAATAAAAATATAAATAAAAAAAATCACCTCCTCCTTATAAGAAATTAATTCCGCACAATCATTTTAAAAATATATATCTAAATAATTACAAGTGGCAAAATCTCAACAACTAAACAAAAAACGCCACCCACCCATCTTTTTCCCATATAAAATCCACCCATAAACATGACCTATTCATCTTCTTCATCAACCCCCTTCTTCTTCTCCCCCTTCTTCTTCATGCCAACCTCTTCTTCCACATCCATCCACCTCTCCTCCTCCCACTCCATTAACAGAGCAAGAACAAACTCCATGAGATCACATCCTGAACCACCCAAATCTTCTCCCCAATCCAACGGCTCCTCAAGAAAGAAGGAGACAAAGGCTTCCAACGCCGCCGTAAGATACACCGAGTGCCGGAAAAACCACGCCGCCAGCATCGGAGGCTACGCCGTCGACGGCTGTCGTGAGTTCATGGCTTCCGGCGAGGAGGGCACCGCCGCCGCCCTCCGCTGCGCCGCCTGCAACTGCCATCGTAGCTTCCACAAACGGGAAGTCGACGACGAACCTCCCCATCTCTGTGACTACTCCTCCACCTCCTCCTCCTCCCACCGGTGATCCCCAGCCACCTATCCAATTATGATTGCTTGATTCCTTCATCACTTGTGTTTGTCAGTATAAAGAGAAATGGTTAATTCATTATATTTAGGATATTTATTAGTATAATTAAGCATTGTTAAATAATTTTCTTATAACATTGAGAGAGTGAGTGGTTTCTTTCTTCCATTTGAAGCTTTCCATACTGTAGCATTTGGTGTGTGTATATGGATGATAAGTACTAAATGAGCTTAGCTATGTATTAATCTATATTAATCTGTATTGATTCTCACTCAGTATCAGTTATACAGATCAATTAATATGGACTAATACGAAACAAGAGCACAGATCCAAAGCACAGAAAATTCAGAAGCTTTGCTCATTTAACAATTTCCTCCTGTTTTTGGTTGTTTCTGTAAGTGTTAGTGATCATGTAAGTGTCTTTGCTGTATTGCCTTTACTGTCTTATCTTGAATTATAATTTGCATAAATATTTTTTTTTTCATGAATTAATTTAATGAAAATGTGATTTTTCTCTTCCCTCTTGTGTGAAATGATGATCTCCAACTTCATATATATTTTTTAATAATATAATTAAAAATAATTTTACAAAAATTTATCTGATTGTGGTGAAATTAAGAAGAAAAGAAATTTAATATTTTAAATCTGACCTGCAATAATGATTCTTATATATATTAAGCATCACCTAGCAGTAGCGAGCTGGAGGATCTTTCTAAGGACTGTGTAACCGAATTTTTCTTATTATCGCGTAGGCCCCTCAGCGGGTTTTAACAAAAAAAAAAAAAAAGCATCACCTAATAGACCTTTATATATACTTGCTTTCATCAAGACAGCCTTAGATGATGAATGTGATTAATATTCAAATGGCAAATGGCTGATTTCTTTGGTGTTTTTTATTCAATGGATGCTTTGTTACTTCAATTGTTAATTACATAGCATGTGATTGTGTACTATATTTTAGGCAGCGACCGATCTAGGAAGTGCTCAAGGTGGGTATTTGTCAACTCTGGAATTTTTTTCCCCTTAGCAGAATAAGCATTTTAACTATTTTACATCCCCCTCTTAATAAATGCATTTGCACAAAATTTTTATAAAAAATTTCTTTTCTATTTCACCCTAAAATTATGCACGTTCTAATTCTATTTTCCCCACTCTTAAAAAAGAGAATGATTCCACCTTGATTTTAGGCTTTATCAAGGGCGGAATTTCTTAACAAGTGACTAGTTTTTAGGAGTTTTCGTGCCATCAATTTATCATTTTGACCCTTTCTCATAAAAAAATGCCCAATTTAACCCTCTACTTAAAATAAATTGACTAATTAATTAAAATTAAAACTCATAACTTTTACACTCTTACATACTTTATTGGTATTATTTTACTAATGTTTTTCATTTTTCATATATATATATATATATATATAAAGGCTATAAAGTCTTTTTAGATGTGGAGGTAATATATTATTTTATCTTGCCTTCAGTCCCATGAGAATATTTTTGTTTTAGGCTTGGAAAAGTCTCTATCTGTTGAATCTAATTCCATTGAATGTAGACTATGAAAACTTTCAAAACTATTTTCATTATATAGAAATGTGATCGTTACTTCTCACAATTTCTTGAGCACATATTTCATGTAATTATTTATTTGTATAAGAAAATATAAAGGAATTTAAAATTAAAGGAAATTATGATAAATAGAGCATAATTAATCATTACATAATTAAAACTATATGGGCCTAAATCTAATTAGCACTTAATTATAATTAGCTTATATGAAATTTATGAGATTTTTTATTGTGACTGTGAATGTGAACAAATCACATACAAATCATTTTTTAAATAAAAAATTTCAAATCAAAAGAAATTACTAATTAAATTAACTTATATTGAATTTAATAGAGGAAAAATTAAGAGGAGACTTATTTTATTCCAAATTTGAACAAAAAAATTAGCATATCATAAAGAGTAATTAATTAACACCTCACTAATTAAGTAAATCCTTCTGAATATTATCTCTCTCATCAATTCAAATTGAAAATGTACAGATTTGAAGAATTAATAGTATTGAATAAAATTGAAGCCAAGTTGGTCCCCTCAAACAGGAGAATAAATGTTATCAGGCATACAGATTTAAACCTCTTTCTTCAACAATTGAAATACCAGAAATATCTGCAGCTTCTGTCTACTCACAAAAGGGATTTTTTTTTATTGAATTTTAATATATTTTTTAGGAATTAATATTTATGATATAATTAGTAATAATGACATGTGACTAATAATTTAGCTCCTCACAAAAGGAAAGCCTGATTGATTTAATTTCTTTTTTATATATTAAAATAAATAATAATAATGAGCTAGGCAAGTTTTTCATCTTACATATTGCAAAATATATATATATATATAGCAAATATTTAATGTAAATTTCCCTTTTTTTTCATAATAAGCATTCAATTTATTTAATTTTCTTAAAATATTCATATATTTTTTGCATTTTTATTGCAAAAATTCCCAACTCCAGCTCCAGCACCATAAAGACATAAACCAAACTGTCCAGCACTCCATGTGCAATGATCTTAGTACTGTATCTTGAGAAGCTTTACTGTGCCCTTGCATTCATCAGGGGGTTCAAGCTTCAAGTAGAATCCCTTGCATGCACTTTTTGTCTTAATGAAACAGAAAAAAAATGAAAAAAACATGAATAATCTCTTATGCAGAAGTTAGTTTTCTGTGAACAATCATGTACATATATCTTCTTTAGCTAAAAAGTTTATTTCAGACTGTCCCTGACAGACTACAGCTTACTAATTTTGATCAAATTCAGAGATCTTCTTTGAAAGCTGCTTTCTTTCATAATCACGAAAAAGAATTATATTCCATCTATGCAGATTCTATCTAGCAAAATCTTCTAGGGTTTTACTTTATGTCTCAGCTCAATTATTACTGAAACATTTAGTATTGAGCCAAAAGTGGGTGATGATCATGTTGTTGAAATGGGTTCACCTACCATGCTTGACTAAAATGGCCTGTGAATCCCAATGAAAAAAATAAAATGAAAGAGGGAAAACTCTTTAGGAACAAAAGAAGACAGATGAACAGTAATGCAATTACATGTAAGAAGTTTTTGATGAGGTAGTAAGGGAATTAAATCTTGCAGGATTACTTCAGAATTCTTATTTCACTGCATAAATGTCATCTGTTCATTTGTCTCTAATTTTTTTGTGTAGCTATAATGACAATCACTACAGGAAAATCTGTCATTAACGGTGGATTACACGGCTGCCCGCCCGCTTCCCTCCCACGCTACCTGGGATCGATTGCCCGTGCTGCCTGCCGCGTGAAGGCCATGGGATTCGAACTGAGTTCAAAATATATTCCAAAGTCCCAACCAATTTGCAAGAAGGTCAAATGCCTTAAAACTACTATATTTTTTTAATTTAATATATCCTAATATATCCCAAACAAAAATTAGAATTGATACGTCATGCAAAAATTATCTTGATTGGGCACGAATCTCGAGGCAAAATCAGTTCGGAAACTTCAAAAATTAATTTTGGTAGCATATGAACTCCGATTTCAGCGAGCTTATAGTCAAACTGAGCGTCTCGAAAATACGAACCCAACGATTCCAAGATCAACCCAATCCAAGCCCAAATGAGTCTGAATCAAGGGTTCAAAGCGCTGTTGGAAGGTTCAAACTGCAATTTGAGTTACCAAACGGTCTCCGATTTTGACGAGCTTATACTCGAATCGAACGGCTCGACGAGACGAATCCATAATAAAAATAGACTATAAAATTATTAATTAATTAAATTAAGGATATATGATTTTTTTAGAAATTATTAAAAGCCGACGGAAAATCAGTCGGAAAATTTGCTAGAAATAAATCCGCCAGAAAGCCGCTGAAAATCTGACGAAAAATCATTTGGAGATATTTCATTGTAAACCACCGGAAAGCCATTGGAAAATAGTCTGCCTGAAAGCCACCGATAATGGACGATTTTCCTGTAGTAATTTATGTCAATAATGTTACTAAAAATTGCTAAGAAGTCAAAACTTGAATTGAATATTATGTCAAAAACATTATTATATAGCTTTAATCACGCATTTCTATATAGAAAACTTTTAATCGTCAATAGTTTTATAAAATAAGATTTTATTCATATAATTAATCAGCACAATTCTTCAGCTATGAATATATATAAGCTATGTGCTCAAATTGATGACTTTAATTAAGATTTGAAAAAAGAATCATGATAAAAACTAAATATTTTTAGTCATATTTAAATCATGCATGTGTGGTTATATCATAAAATTCTTACCACGTATTGTTTAAATATGCTTAAACACTTTGATTTTATCATATTTCTCTGTCTGTCTCTCTCATATGAACTTCTCGCAGAGCCAGCAGAGGACAGATTTGGTGGTCCAAATTGCCAGCCAAACATAAGGGAGACGTTAGAGCTCTTCTGTAATCCAAATCTAACCACAAAGCACCCAAGCAGGTTGGCTGGCTACTGTGTTTGGATAGAAAGCAAAGGTACTTAAAGACTTGAGGTGGGACACTTAAATATCCTAAGGCCACCCCCACTTTCCTCTTTGTGACTTCTGGAAAGCAACCACTGATTAGTAGGTGCATGAAAATGACTTGAAACTGACATGGAAGTTAGGGAAAACGGATGAGCTAACTTAGTGGCTTTTCAATTAGGACTAGGCCCCAATGTCTTCTAGGCTGGCCTAATTCATGGCTTGAGATCCATGTGCTCGGTCCCCGTCGGCTCCCACCTATAATTTATTCAACAGTGTTTGGCTTCATCGTGTTGATTAAGTTTGAACGATCAATTTAGGACGAGCGATATGACTCACCAGACCCAACCTATTAGCTCGATGGCATTTTCAAATTCTATTTCAGCTTTTTGTGGGGTCAACCGTTCTTTGATTGATTCAAATAGTATGCGGATTTTAGTAAAGCGCTAATATATCATTAATAATATATGAGATTTACATACATCATATAATTCTAATGCATACAAAACTAATTAGTCTCATCAAATTAAACACGTGCATGAAAAATTGTATTTCTCATAATTAGAAAGGTTAATATTTATTTACATGATTTAATTATTTAAGTGATATAAATAAATTTCAAAGTTAAGATGCTATATAATTTTATAAAAATTTTATGGCATGGATGTAAATTGCCCATATAGTATATATGCTTGAGATTAACTATGATTTTTTTAAGGAAAGAGGCTCATATTAGTAAGGGAGAAAGTTTACGCATTACTGCTTCTATTGATTTGTAGGAGCCAATTTGTTTAAGATGTAATTGAAAGAAAGTAGTTTAGAGTTTATAAAGAGTATTTTAGTTTATATGTTTTTGTACAAAATTAATCACTTTGTGTTAATTATATTTTGTATTTATTTATTTTAGTTGTGATGAGTTTTATTTTCATCTAAGTATATAGCACTTATTTCAAAGTAAAATTAATAATTTTTAGATCAAATTTGATTGAGAATTAAAATAAGCAAAATATAAATAGAATAATAATTTGACTTTCAAAAGCCTCATTATTGAAATTCATTTATCAATTCTCAAAAATGAGTTCTGAAATTGAAAACTAACATTCATCAGATTTTTATTTTTTAATTTTTTTTAATTATCAAAATTATTTTTGAAACTTTATTCCACTCTCTTACATCAAAACAAATTAGTGCCCAAAGTGAAAGGTGCTTACAAACATCCTAATCATTAAGGTTTAAGCTTTCACTTAGCCATCCTCATTTGCTTCTTTAACTTTTGAAAGCTTTGAGTATATTTTTTATTATTTTTTTATTATTCATTTCTTCAATCAATTTATGTATGTACTTTATGATTTTATGATTATATGGTGTTACAATCATGAACATTTGAGTTAAATTGATCAAGTGTCGATCGTCTGATGAATTTTAATTCAATTTATTAAAATCATCAGCTACTCACCTAGTGTATTTGCAGGTCGCCCATGAGTTCTCTCTCATAGGGAACTTCTCTTAAAAAATCCCTCTTTCTCATTGGGAACTTGCCCTCACATAGAACTCATCTTCATATAGAATTTGATGTCACATAAAAACTCTTCCTCATTCAGAATTG
Source organism: Dendrobium catenatum (assembly GCF_001605985.2). Taxonomy (NCBI): domain Eukaryota; kingdom Viridiplantae; phylum Streptophyta; class Magnoliopsida; order Asparagales; family Orchidaceae; genus Dendrobium; species Dendrobium catenatum. Next base: position 768,682 of record NW_021319322.1, read on the forward strand.
GGGGTATAAGCGAGTTCTGTTGAGCTCGAGTTAACCCCAATTTGAGCTTGAGCTTGATTAATTAATTGAGTTTGAGCTCATGCTCAAGCTTAATTCAATGAGTTTTAGCCAGCTGATGAGCAGGCTCTATAATAACAAAAGTGAGAAAGTAATTATGGTTGAAGAAATTATTATGATAAAATTTAAAAAAAATGAGAAATTAGTATATAAATAATAATGAATCACTTTGTATAAGAAAACAATATATGAATTTTAAATACTTTTAATAGCTTTATACTTGAACTCTTGAATTCTAGTGAATTTTAAATAAGATTTATATTAATATTTTTTCAATGAGTCTAGTTGAGGGTATAGTTAAGCTTGACTCGTTAGCTCGCCGAGCTTGGCTCATGAACTATTTATCAAACCAAGCTAGAATGGGCATAAGAGTTGGTTGGACTCACTTATAGCCCTGTTGAGAACTTATACTTATTTAGCCAAACAATTGGACAGTTGACTAGATGTGTTCACTAACTAGAAAGCTTTATAGTATGCCTATGTAAATTTGCTTATATTACTTATTTTAATCTTTATTATAGTAATGAAGCTTGGTCTAAATCTATAAATAGGACTTCAAAGAGTGAATCTAACATATTTTAACACATTTTGATATACTCAAGTCACATTATCTTGTGAGAACCAAGGATCAAGAACCAAAAATGCCAAAAAGGAAAATCCCTCCACCTAGAAATATCAATGACACTTCCTCCTATTGCTTGGTGGTATGTCAGAAGATTTAATAATCCTTATAAAGTGTTAAATTGTAATGAGTTAATCAGTTCCTTTCATTTGAACATGCATGTTGTCGTCCATCCTAGAGGCAAAAATTCATAATTTTATGGCTCTTGATCCCTGGTTCTTATATTCTCACAAGGTCTTTGAGAATGAACAGAACTTTAATCATTTTGATTCTTCCTTCCCCAGAAGAATCTAGCTAAAATGGAACCCCTCAAACATCTCCTTCTTCCCATCCTTTTTTCTCTTCGCAAATATTATATGGCATACTCTCATCAGGCTATCTCCCTCTATTTTTCTCTGTGGTCCATGCTACCAACTCTGCTGATGAGAGGCAAACCCTTTGGTAACATGCATATTTCGTTGATGGATTCTTCCATCTCCTCTCCCTTGGCTATTATTGGATATTTTAATTGTTGTAGATTTGATAATGAAAAATATGTTGGCAACTTTATTCAGTATAGTAGGCTGAAGGAGCTTAACGATCTAATGTTTAACATTAGGGATCATGACATCACTTTTATTGGGCTCTTCTATACTTGGTATAATTAAAGAACATATAATATCATTTAGTGTTTATTAATGATGTCTGGTTGGATTGCTTTCCTTCCTCCTTTTATAAAGTTGAACCTCCTAGTTATTCCGATCACTATCCATTGGTGCTTTTTTAAGCACTAATGCTTCTAAAAATTGTAGATTCTTATATAAGAACTATTAATCTAATATGAATGGATTTTGGGATGTTATTTCTGCTTTCTCTATTAATGTGAGTGTCATCCTTATTGCTTCTTTATTTGCAAAATTGCATAACCTCAAAAACCTATTAAAGAACAAGAATTAGGCTTCTTCAATATTCCTCTCTGCTTCTATTAAAGAGCTTAAGGGCCCGACAGCAAGCTTAATTATTCAAAATTCAAAGCAACCTGCTTGACTATTCTCTTAATTACTCCATAAAAGAGGTGAACTCTTACCTAGCTTCATGTCATTCTTCGTGGGCTTCCCAAATGATTCAAAGAACAAAATCGAAATGATTATCGAATGGGGATGATGGTCTTAGATTCACTACAGGAAAATTGAGAGTTACCGGCGACCAAAAATCTGCCATAAAATCCACAAAAACCGCCGGAAATTAGCTTTTCCGGCTCATTTTTGAAGAAAAATTTTGCGACGGTAAGCAGAGAGATATATTTTTATGACATAATAAGTCATATCACAAATGATATATTTTATGACATATTAAGTCATATCAATATATGTAATGATAATAATATAAATACAAAGAAATTATATAATATGCCAATGTACTTCAAGAAAATAATAAAATTTTCAATTTAAAGTGAAAATTTAAAAATATGTTTAAGTCCAAAATACGCATAGTTTGAGTCAACATCTATTCCACATACCAAACTTTATGTAGTAAGTTTTAACAATACAACAAATTATGCCTTGATTTTATAGATAAAATACAAATTTAATTAAAAAAGAGTAAAAATAAAATTAAAATTATTGAACTAAGAAATACGGTAAAGAGTTTTTGAACAGTGAGACAATAAATTTCCAGTAGTGTTGATGAAAAAAAATTGCTTCTTACTACGCCGCGAATCTTGGTATTCCCTTTTCTCTCTCCCCACTTTCTTCGTCTTAATTTTTGCTTTTTTCTATTATTAAGTCCGAAAATACAAGGAACATCAAAATGCTTATTTAATAAAGTCATTAAGTGGAATGAGATATTTGTTTTAAAATATTAATATAATAAAATATAATTATATAATTTAATTAATTTTTCTTTTAAAATTATATACATCTTTTTGTTGGCTACCAAATAATGTATAAGAAAAACTTTATAAAATAGGCCTATTTAATTAAAAATAAATTATGGTGAAGATCGATTTTGTAAATAGACACCTGATGATCTAAATAATCTCAAGCTTGGCAAAATAGATAATTGTTTTCAATTTCTTAAGAATCTGTACCAGTGCCCAAAAATTAGTATGAAAAATTGTTGATATATTAACAAAAAAAATATCATTCTTATGATGAAAGATTATTTCTTAAAATTTGACTTATTAAATGACTGCTAAAAAAAATCATTTGTGTCTGGGTCAAGTATTTGGGGTTATTACAGATGGTTGATATAAATGGAGTGGCCAATAATTATCACGGCCAGGAGCTATTTATAGAACTCAGAGAAGTAAAGTCCGATTAGGCCCAGGGGGAAGTCGAGCAAGAGGGGGCCAATATGAAAATCAACATCTTTGACTTTTCTAAAATAATCCACTTGAGAGGTCAGGAGGTAGAGGGATGGAGGGGGTATCAGTGTTCCAGAGTATGCGATGTTGTATAAGAGTTAGCCTTGGATAGCTTTGGGGGAGTTTAAAAAGTTTCTTAAAATGAGTTAGAGGCAAAGATAGATCTCCGTGGAAGGAGAACAGAAGTGCCCAAAGAGGTGGTAAGCTCTTTTGAAGTCACATTATAATTATTCCTGGAATGGATTTTAAGATACACAAATTCACTACAACGTAAAACAGTTTATTTCCGGTGAAAATAAATTCGTACACCAATTCTCGAGCGTTTAATTTCTGGCGGATTTCCAACGGTTTGTGCCACATGGCTTTTCTGATTCGCTTCCAGCGATTTTTTTTTTCCTAAAAAAATGACTATATAAATCATTTATAAAATAATTATTTTTAATAAACTTATTGTAAAATTAAATTATTTAAATAAAATATTCTAAATAATTAACTAATTTAATAATTCATTATTAAATTAAATTAATTAATTAAAATAAAATAAATTATATTAATCTACATTAATAATTCATTATTAAATTTTTATATTTATAGTTATAATACTATAAGACTGTGATGCCCCCAGAATCAATAGTTGAAAGGATTCGTCTGACATTCCCTGATCGACTCCATTCCCAGTTAGCCTTGCTCGGACTCGTGAAAGATTTAAAACCATCATATCATGAGCTTACAAAGCCCAGCAAGGATCACCAAAGCCCTACAACTGAAATCAAGCACGGCAATGTACTCAATATGCAGTCCAATTAAAAAATCAAGTCGATCAAGATGGTCAATGAGTCTATGCCATGGGAAATTCCATGCGTCAATGAAATCAAGTCTAACAACAGCAAGGCAAAACGATAAATCCAGCTCATAATCATTTAGTAACGGAAATTCAAAGTCAATGTAATAAAAAACATCGATAAATCAGATAACATCTCAAGCAACCAATTCAGATAAAGGGCTCCTAGCCAATAGTCCAGAGTAAAACCAATGTAGTACTTCAAATACAGGGCTGCCTAGTCAATATCCAATAACGTAGTAGTGTCTATCAATCCTAATACTATCTATATCTATCAGGTCAATCAACCGTTGGTCGTCCTAACTCAATGTCATCGAATCTATATCTCTATTCAACTCAATAGTAATCATATCATACTGTTCAAAAGATCAATAAACGAATCCGTAAAACTCGAAATCATGCCTCAATCCAATCTCTACAGTCTCTTATCCAATGCTATTTATCGATATACATCGAAACGTCATTCTAGTCGTCTTGACGTTATCGTCATCCATCGTAATACATCAATATGAGAAGGATTTCATATCAGATCATTTACTTGGCAGATCAATCTATTGTCGTGTGAATACTTATCAATTAATTCTCCAGTTCAATTATTTTATTCAGCAAGGAAAATCACAATCGGACAATCGAATCAACTCATAAATATCAACCTCTATAAACATGAAATCATCAAGGTCGAAGTTGGAAAATCAATACATCAGCTCCATATAGAAATCTTCATTCTAATTAAATCAGAGTACCTATCAGGTATCTGTCGTATACAATATAGCCATATGTGCAATTACTCATTAATGTATGAATCAATGTCTATGCGTCGGTTCTCTATTAATGCGATACAGAATCTTATATCAATATCAGTGTCAAATATCTATCAGTGCCTAATAGTCTATGAGATTCAATACGCCAGAATCCATATCAAATTATCGTGCCCCGGTATCTAACGTAATCAATCAATCGATGAAAAATTCAATCGGAAAAGCAATACGGATACAGATCATAAAGTCACTAAAGATTCCCGTCAAATAAATCAATCAATCAAATCCAGTCTATATCGATCAAGGTCGACTAAAATCAATCGGAAAGAACAAGTACGATAATTCTAAGCAAATAGCAAGTCGAATCACGATGCAGTCGAATCAATGGCAGAATGTCAATGGTAAAGCAATGATCTATAAAATCTATATGCCGTCATTGTCCATATCAATATCAATAATCAAGTAGTATCAATGCTCAATGATCATCATGAAATCAAATGAATCCGTACGATAAGAAATCATGTCGATAAATCCATCAATCGAAAGTAATCCAAATCGGAAATGATAAATCGAGTAAGCATTATCAGTTCACATGGTTCTTACTAGACAAGCACAAACACTAGTCTAGATTCGATAGTGCTGTATCGTAGAATCTATACTTGCTGTTGTAGATATCCGCTACGTTTGGTTCCTATCAAGAAGAGTCGTCATCTTTTGCCCGTCGGTCGCGCCTGGCCGTGGCGCATGCTAAAACTCCTAATAACCTCCATCCTATACGGTGGCTTCGTTGTAGAAATCCAATAAATTGAGTTTTAAAGGAGAAGGCCGTCGGGCCCAACCATCCTGTATTCAGGTCAATAATCTATCATCCAACCAACCGTTCAATCTAGGTTCCAACTTGTCTTTGTCAGTATCACTCAATCAATGCAATAATCGATGCAATAAGTCCAATAATAAAGAATAAATTCTAGGGACAGTCATATCAATAGTCATACACAATCAATGCAATGCTATGATTTCAATTCGCGAGGAAAACTGTCAGAAATCTGTAACGAAAATCGGGCAGAGTAACGCAGTTCGGGTCAAATGTACACAACAAATCCGCAAAAAAGGGCAAAATTCCAAATCTCTCCAAATTACAGACGAAGATCCATAACATCAATCAAGACTATTATTCTATAAACAACAATCAGATCAAGTCCTGATTATTTTTCTATTCGATTAAAAATCGCTGTAGAATCAATTCCGACCGTAATCTCTTCGTAGAATACAGTTCAAATCGTTGTGCAATAATCCATATCTCATACCATATCAAGAAAGTTGTTGCGGTGAAAGTTGTGCCAAAACCAAATCACGTCGAAAAGTCAAACTACGAAAACACAAAACAGATCATCAACTCGGTCCAAAACTCAAATATCTTTGAAAACAGAAATAGGGTTCGGCAGTCCTTACCAACGAGATCTACACTTTCTCCAATCAGCAGCGTCGGACGAAAAGCGCTCCGGCGGCCTTCCAAAACCAGATTTCTTCTTTTTCCCTTTCTCTTTCTCTCTCTCAAAACAGATATTTTGTTTTATAAATATTTTTCTCTCTCATCACAAAACCGAGCAGATTTTCATTTATCATTAAGTCGGGATCGGCCGGCCGATTCGCACAGAACTCGTCCCAAGGACGATCAGACCAAAAACGATCGGCCTGGACATGACTCCCCCAGAACTATTCCAGGCCGATATTTTTCTACCAGTGCCAGATCGGCGCCTGGAGATTTCCAATCGTCCTGGACGATCCTGAGAGAAAAAATCTAAATCAGAGAGGAACAGTAAGGACGAGGTCTCACAATTCTCACCACCTTAGAAAATGTTCGTCCCGACATTTCCCTACCGGTGCGAGAACAAAAAACAACTCAAAACCAAATCGATCTAAAATCCAAATCCAAACAAAACTCGTCGAAATACAAACAAACACAGCAATGCAATCAAATCACATGTCAACTCGTATGCAGAATGAATTTCATTCTATCAAAACTATAATCCAAATTCCTTTCACTAAATTGCTCTGATACATTGTGATGCCTCCAGAATTCAAATGTGAAAAGGATTCGTCTGACATTCTGACGAACTCGCATTCCATGTTGCCTTGCTCGACCCTGAAAATTTTAAAACCACATATAATGAGCTTACAAAAGCCGCAGGTCACCAAAGCCTAACCACTGAAATCAAATGCACGGCAGATGTGCTATCAATATGCAGGTCAATAAAAATCAAGTCGATTCAATGGGTCAATGAGTCTATGGCAATGCGGAAATCCATCGTCAATGAAAATCAAGTCTATACTATAGCAGGCAAATTACGATAAATCCAGGCTCAATCAATTAGTACGGAAGATGCATAGTCGAATTAATAAACACGTCGGATAAAATCAATACGTGTCTCAGCAATCAATGTCAATAATGGGCTCCTAGCGGCAAGTATCCATAGCAATGTAGTATTCAATAAAGTGGCTCCTAGTCAATATCCAATCAACGTACGTAGTGTCAATCCCATCTTCTATCTATACTAATCAGGATCAATCAACCGTTGTCGTATTAATCTAACTTCATCGAAATTCTAATATCATCTATTCAATCATATAAATCTATATGCATGCTGGTTCAAGATTCTATACGAAATCCGTAAACTCAAAATCAAATGCCTCAGATCAAATCTCTACAGTCTCTATCCAATGTGCTATCGATAACATCAAATACGGTCAATCTAGTCGTCTACTATTATCGTATCCATCTATATGCATATAAAGGAAATCATATCAGATCATTTACTTGCAGATCAAATCTATCGGTGTAATCTTATCAATTAATTCGCCAGTCAATTATTTATCAGGCAAGAAAATCCATCGAGACAATCGATATGCAACTCAATAAATCAACCTCTATACAATGAATCATCAGGTCTAATGTTAAATCATACAATTCAGCTCATACAGAAATCTATTCTAAGCCGATAAATCAATAACCTATCGAGGATCTATCGTATCAATAATGATCCATATGTCAATTATCATATCTTATTCAATGTCTATGTCCGGTCCTATCATCGATACAATCTATTCAATATCAGTGTCAATCTATCAGTTGCCAATACTACATGAATCAATACGTAGAATCCATATCATATCGGTGCCGTATCGTACGAATCAATCAAATCGAGAAACTCATCGGAAAAGCAAACGAATAAATCATATAAAATCAAATAATCCGTCAATAAATCAATCATAATCTATATCAATAAAATATTAATTCTCTCTCATCAAACGACCAGTATTTCATTCATCATTAGTTCGGATCGGCCCGGCCGACGCCTCAGAGTCCATCCCAAGGACGATCAGACCAAAACGATCGCACATGGAACGACTCTCAGAACTATTCTCAGGCCGATATTTCTACAAGTGCCGATCGCTGGAACGATTTCGCAATCGTCCTGGACGATCCTGAGAGAAAAAAATCAACAATCCGAGAGGAACGAGTAAGGGAACGAGGTTCTGCATCAAAATATATAAAAAAAAACTTATTATAAAGTTTTTCATTGCAGCATGATGGTTAGAGCTTGAGGCGGTGGCAATGCGGGGCATAGGGTTCGAATCTCTGCTCGGGAAGTGCAACAGCGTGCGCGGGCGGGGCGGCGGGCTTCAGGCTGGGCTTCGGCTGGGAGCCGAGATTGGGGCTCGGGGGTAGCGCGACTGGGGTTAGGGCGACCCTGTTGGGCAACAGGATTTTAAATTTTTTTCTTAATTTTTTCCGGCGACATCCTGGCCGGAAATTGTACCTCGGCGGAATATTTCGCGCCGGAACAGCATTTAACCGGCTTATATTTTGCGCTAGAGGATTTATTTTTCCGACGTGTGTTTTAA
>NW_021319323.1:0-3491 GCF_001605985.2 Dendrobium catenatum
AGTATGGATCATACTGGACGATCACAGTTCGTACATGCCTTACAGAGTACAAAATTGTGAGGTCTCTTTTTGTCCCGATGTTTCGTTCAAATGAATTTGAAAATTTTTATAATTGATCATACTGAGCGATGATGTCATCATATGTATGCCATCCGGAGTATAAAATTATGGGGTCCCTCTTCATCCCGATAAAGATGAAAAATTTTCTAACTATTTGTTCCGAACGAACTTGGTTCATACCGAAAGATGATCAGGTACGAAATGATTTCATACCAATTCATAATAAGTTTGTATGCAACAGTATTTGAACTATTCATACATACGAAATATGATCGTATTGTATGATCGTGTAAGCTTAAAATTGTAAAATTCAAATTTTTAACGGTTTTTCGTGTCTTTGGTATAAAACGTCCACTAAAATTGATGTGAAAAAGTCTTATCTTTATGATGTTTTAAGGGCAATTGAAAGAGAGAGTGTGAGAGAGTGTTTGAGAGAGATTTCTTGCAAGTAGAGTGTGAAGGATTCACAAGGTTACTCAAAGGTAAGGATCCTTTTGTATTTTTGGTTCTCACTCTTTTTCTTATCTTTCTAGATTGCTCATAAGAAGATCTTTGAAGAAGATTTAGTTCTCTTCCAACACTTGGAGGGTATGAAAAGATGAAGATTCTCTGCCTACACTTGGAGGGTGTGAAAGGCTGAAGGTTCTCTGCCTACTCTAGGATGGTGTGAAAGGACGAAGGTTCTCTGCCTATAATTAGAGGGTATGAAAGGATGAAGGTTCTCTGCCTACACTTGGAGGGTGTAAAAGGAATACGGTTCTCTGCCACACTAGAGATTGGTAAAGAGATGTTTTTGTAAAGGCTTCTCCGTCTTGCTGTAGGGGCAAAAGGAGAGTCACTTTGGTAATAGTAAATACCTGATGAGGGATTCTTTAGGGAGTGGATGCAGGTCATGTTTGACCAAACCACTATAAATCTTTGCGTCTTTTAAATTTCCACATTTACTTACTACAAGTTATTTTTTCTATGGTTAAAAAGTTATTTTGAAATTTTAATTAACTTGCTTCAAGAATCAACATCTTTTAATTTTTAAATCCAAGAGAATTTTTAAAATACTAATTCACCCCCCTTCTTAGTTAACCTTGGGACAATAGTTTAGGTTTAACAATCTAATCAAAATTCAACAAGTGGTATCAGAGCTTTATTTAAAAATCATAAGTTTAGACAACTTTTTGAAAAATGAGAATGACTACTTTTGGAAACTGTAACACACCTGAACGGTATTCGATCACTAGACCTCCTTTATTTAACAATATTCTTTTAAATATTTGGAAAAAATGCATGTCTACTTTTTTGCAATCACTAGATTATCACATATGGATTATAGTTCAAGAGGGGTATACAAAACTAGCTAACTAGATTGGTTAATGGCATTAGAGTTGAAACACCCTTTGTTGATTGGACTATAGAACAATGTGATTTAGCATGGTTAAACGCCAAATATTTAAACATTTTCTATTGTGCACTTAAGTTAGAAGATTATATGTGGGTTTCCACTTACAAAAGTGGAAAGGACATATGGGATAGAATTTGTATTACTTATGAAAGGACTAATGAAGTAAATAAATCTAGACTAAATATCTTATTACATAACTATGAATTATTTCACATTAAACCAAATGAATTTATTTCTAAAATGAATACAATATTCACTCAGATAGTCACTCTTTTGCATGCATTAGGTAGGAAATAAATGATGCTGAATTAGTGAATAAAATACTTTGTTATTTACCTACTGCTTATGATACTAAGATAACTATTATAATAGAGTCTAAAGATTTAAATATTTACTCTATTGACAATCTTCTTGGATCACTAATTGCTTATGAGCAAGGAGTAAGTTAAAGAAAGATTGATGCAGAAGAACAACGAAAGGAGAATAACATAACACTGAAATGGAGGAATCGAAGAGTAATCAGTCACAACCAGAGGATAAGGATGACATTGCTTTAATGACTAGGCAATTTAGGAGATTCTTGAAAGGAAGCAGAGGAGACGCCAGTAGTGTAACAGAGGTAAGTTTAATAAAAATGTTAAGATTTCTGATGATGTGATTTACTATGAATGTAGGAAACTTGGGCATATAAAATCACACTGCCCCAATCTCCAAGCCGCTCTTAGCAAGGATAAGGTAGAGGAGAGAGCAAATGTGAAGAAGGGCAATAAAAGATTTTAGAGAGCTTTTAGGGGGACTCAACTTTAGATTCATCAGAAATAAAAAAAGGAGGAGAAAGTCACCAACTTATGCTTAATGGCTGATAATCTTGATTAGTTAAATCAAGAAGAGGTGTGTGACTTGACCTATAATAAACTATTAGAATTTTTTGAAAAAATTCATGATGTATATAGAAAGCTTAATAAAATGCATGCTAGTTTAAATTTAGAAATGCTAGAACTACAAAGAGAATATGAAATCCTTAGAAAAGATCTTGCACTGATAGATAACAACCACATGAGCTTACTTGATGAATTTGATAACTTGAACAAAAAGAATGATCTTTTATGATCATCATATTCTCAATTAGAAAAAGTGATTAAAAATTTTAAGGATGAATTAAAGAATAGAGAACATTATTTAAAATATGATATTAATATATTGGAAGACATAGAAACATTTCTTAAGTTGAAAGAGAGTTTCAAGGAAAATAGGAAACCCCGAACACTTAAAGATTTTATGAATCCTATGCTGAGATCCAAAATTTTAGAACCCAAGAAGAGACAAAGTAATTATAGAAGATTGACAAATCCATTTCCTGGTGTTAGATGTTATTCTTGAGACATGATTGGACATATTGCACACACTTGTGCTTTGGATAAAAAATCTCATTTAGTATGAAAACATAAGATACATAAATCAAGACATATCATACATGCATCTAATTTTATTTTGCCAAAAGGAAAACCTAAATTTGTTTGGGTTCCCAAGTCTAATGTTTGATAATTTTGCAGGTATGCTCTCATACAAGGTCTCGTGAGAGCATTTGGTACCTAGATAGTGGTTACTCAAAGCATATGATTGGAGACACTAAGCAATTTATATCGCTGGAATCCAGAAGTGGAGGCAAGGTTACAATTGGAGACAACACCACTAGGAAAGTGGTTGGAACTGGTATAATCAGAAACTTGTAAATTTTTTTCATAGAAAATGTACTACTTGTAGATGGCTTAAAGCATAATTTGTTAAGTATAAGCTAGCTATGTGATAAAGGGTATTATGTACAAATTATTCTCACTAGCTACATATTAAGCCTAAATGGAAATGATGTTTTGCATGAAATTAGGGTAAATAATATTTATATGCTAAATTTGATTTGTATTAAATCTCCTAATTCTTTTTGTTTGAAAATTATTTCTAATGATTCATAGTTATGACATAGGAGACTTTGTCACGCTAGTATGAAAAACCTTAGGAAAATTACCCAAAAGAATTT